>NW_028190827.1:20233-44219 GCF_048542155.1 Nylanderia fulva | reverse complement strand
TCTGGTACCGCAGCGGGCGGCGCCACCCGGGGGGCCCCACGGACGCTTTGGACAGGGTCGCCGCTCCCCGGCCCTGCCCTACACGCCGTGGCGACCAGCATATGTGGGCGCCCCTCTCTGAAGACTTTCAGAGAGGGGCAGGCGCCTCTCCGGTCGGCCAGTTCGGAAGAGGGAAACGGTCCCGACCGACCGGGGATATCTACTCTCGCCCCAGGCCCCGCCTCGGAAACGTCCAAGCGGCCCTGGGGCAGGGCGGCCGCGGCATCCTCCGGGCTATGCCCCTTGGGTAACCCCTCTGGGCTGTGCCCCTTGGGTAACCGCAGCGCGCGCCTTCGCCGCCATCCTCGGCCCGGATCCGGAAACGTCCGAGCGGCCCGAAAATGGCAGGCCATAGGGACACTGGGACGAGAGCAAGCTCTCCGACCAGCACCCTGTGACCTCCCTCTCGCCGTCGAGCCTCGCCTCGGAATATGTCCGAGCGGCCTTGACGGCCCGACCCGCGTGGTCCCCTCCGGGCAGTGCCCCTTGGGTAAACCCTCCGGGCTATGCCCCTCGGGTGACCACGCGTGGCCGTCTGCGCCGACCCAGCCCTGCCTCAGAATACGTCCGAGCGGCCTGGGTGCGGCCTACCCCAGGGACGCTGGGACGGGGACCCAGGCTACCCAGCCTGGAGACCCCCAACCAGCACCCTGAGGCACCTCCCTGTCCTCGGGAACCGTTCCACGAACGGGCCCCGAGGACCGATCAGCATGGCCCCCTCCGGGCAAAGCCCCTTGGGACAACCCTCCGGGCAGAGCCCCTCGGGTAGTCGCGCGCGGCGCGGCATTTCCGATGCGGCCCCCGCCGATCCCACCCCCCTGGATGAACCCCAAAGCAGGCCCCCCCCATGATGGAGGGGAGGGAAAAACCCCGGGCGGCAGAAGCCGCCTACCCGGTAGGCTTACCGGGCCACAAAGCATGGTGGGAGGGGAAGCGCCGAAGCGCCGTGCAGTCCTCTCTCCTAACGGTGCCATGCCACCGGGCGTTTGAATTCCGGGTCGCCATCCCTTACCACATACGAGCCGAAGCTCTAACGGGGAAGTGGGCCCCGTCTCCCCGGGGGGTGAAATTCTTCCACCGCCCGAGGAGAGCCCCCAGAGACGGAGGGCGTGCCCCCGAGACCGGGGGCGGTGTACCTCGAAAGGTACAGACCGCTCTTGGCACCCCTCGCAAGGCTATTCCCTTGCGAAGGGTGAGCCCCCCCACCACGACAAAGTGGCGGTCCACGGGGGGGAAGTCACTATCCTATCTGGGATATAATTACAATACAATAAATAATAGAACATATGTTATATTACAAATGTTACATCCATAAGTGGGAAATTACAACTAACGTGTATGTTACATGTTACATGCGCGTTAATTACGTGTTATATAGCAATTATAATGTTGTTTGCTGGGCAGTTGCTTCTTGAAATTTACATACGTCTTTTGCAACTGTGTTTTCTTTGCACCTATTGATTGGTCTCATTATTCCGTGCATAAAAAGTATAAATGTATAACGAAAATTGAATGTTTTACAAGATATTGTCAATTTTATAAAAAAATTGTTTACTTCAAACCTTTATAACTCAATAAGTACATCAAAAAATATTTTATTAGTGTTTTGGAAAATTCTCGAGATAAGCTACAAGAATATCTAATAAAAATAGGGGGTTTCGTTTAACAAAAGTTGACCTTAAAATGACCTCTAAATTTGACCCCTACGTCAAAGTCAAGGTCACCATAAAATATCTTATTTCCCTAGAAACAATTTAAAAAAAAACAATATAAAATTGTGTAGAATATAAAATTATACATATAATTGCAAAATTATATATATGTCCATATATAATTAAATAAAAGAGTTTTTTATATACATATAATTATATAAATTTATATATATATATATATATATAAATTTATGTAATTATATGTATGTATGTATGTTTATAAAAAGCTTTTTTATCTAATTATATATGGACATATATATAAAATTATATATATATTATATATATATATATATATAAAACAAGTTTTCACATATATCAATATATATACTGTTTCATATATAACTTGACATGAGATTATACATAACCTTTATAATTTATATATTAATAAATTTAATTATATATATAAAATGAACATATTTCACATATAATTATGTATAATTATATAATTATTTAGATATAATTATATATAAAAAATTTTTTCCCGGGTTGAACCCTGCAATTTTTATATTTTATTTATAAGACCACTATTCTTGGACATAATTGGCCGTTGCCGGACTTTTGAACCACCTTGTATATATATATATATATATATATGTTCGAGAACGCGCAGCGTGAGGGGAGATCTTACGACACAAAAAGATAAGTCACTCTCTGTATAAAGAATTTTAATTAATAATATAGTACACTGTTTGACAAAATACACGCACAAAAATTAACTCAGTTTCAGCGGAGAGAATCAAAATCAAAAGAATAAGCGGTGGTCGTCAATACAATTTCCTGCGGTTTAACTAAGAGCGGACTTGCGTTATGCGGTTCACGGCGGAATGCGATAAGGCGCGAATTTCGAGTGCGAGCTCTCTTTTATGGTTTCCCGAAGAAAACCCACCCTCTCGGGAAGCGCCAATTATTGTGAGCAATTTTAAATTGTGTTTGAGGTGACTCGAGGACACAGCTCATAATTGGCCGCTTCGCTAAGATATGCAAAGGACTCGCGTTTTGCCATGCGTGCGCGGCCGCTCGCTATTTCTAATTGGTGATTGAGGCCGCGTGGCAATTTTGCGCATGCTTTTAGCGCAATAAGTATCCGGCGAAAACGGTTGCGATACCGCTAATTGTTTATACGCAAAGAATGTTTTGTGATGACAGGTTCTAATTTATGACATCCTTTTGCTTTGACAAACATACAAAAAAAGGAACGTGACTTTTATTATTGACGCTGATCGATGATTCTAGAATTTACTAAAAATTTACTTTGCATCTCAAACAATATATATATATATATATATATATGTAGCATTCATCATCCACACCTTTCATTTACACTCTACACTTTTATTACACCTTACACTTTTCACTGCACTTTTACACTTTTTACATCTTTATACATTTGTAATAACTTCAATTCATTAATATACATAATGTTTTTAAGAAAAATCAATATTTCCATAACAACACATTCATTCATTTATTTGTTACATATTAATTCTTTTTGTTCTTTCGCTTTATACTTTTAATGAATAAACATTACTTTTTCAAAGATCTGGTGAATTTATTCATAAGTCGCTACATTTTTGGTGACCCCGACGTGATATTAAAGCCGACGTGATATTAAAGCCGACGCATTTTAAAGGCTGATGCGGAATAAGTGCCAAGTGATCGTCGTATTTGAAGTCTGCGAAATATTATCATCGCTTGGAAGAATTGCTGGATATTCTGATTTTAAGAGATTCATTCTCCGGATCTTTGAAACATCAGAGGCGGATTAGTCCTTCACGGAAATTCTCAAATCATTTTATCGGATTTATGGAACAAGAAGAAAATGCCAATCGATAGATCACCAGTTAGACCCTGTACGGATACACAGATTGATATGGATTTGGCGAGCGGATCAAATCAGGTTGGATCAAATAATATTAATATTTTACCTTCTCAAACTGGACATCAGGTGAGTGATCCTATGTTACAAATTCACTCAAATGAGTTTCGTTTATTAAAACTACCGACTTTCTAGCATAAACAACCTAAACTCTGGTTTGCTTCTATTGAAAGTGAGTTTACGGTTTATCGAATTCGATCAGATGATATTAAATATAGTTCTGTCATTCACAGTCTCTAAGAATTTTGTTCCTTTTTAGGTACCATATGTAGAGGGGCTGCCCAGGAGCTGCTTGAAGGCCTGCAAATTCCTTGCTCCATCATAGACTTGAATTCTTCTTTGGCACATTTAAGTTTCTCAGGAGTGTGGTAAATATCGTGCACTCAATTCAGTGACTATCCCGGATCGTTATCCCTTACCTCATATTCAAGATTTTTCTTCTTCACTTTTTGGTAAGAATATCTTTTCTAAAATCGACTTAGTTAAAGCGTACTATCAAGTACCCGTCGCTAAAGAAGATATTCACAAAACAGCTGTCACTACTCCATTTGGGCTTTTTGAATTTGTCGTAATGCCTTTCGGTTTACGAAACGCGGCCCAAACTTTTCAACGGCTCATGAACTCTTTACTTAATGATTTGAGTTTTGCCTTTTGTTATCTTGATGACATTCTTATTGCTTCTAAAGATGAGAAAGAACATATTGCTCACTTACGCATTATTTTTGATCGTCTTCAACAAGCTGGAATGACAATCAATGTCGCTAAATGTCTTTTCGGTCAAAGCGAGATTTTTTTTCTTGGTTACTTAGTTTCTAACCAAGGAGTTAAACCTACATCCGAAAAAGTGAAATCAATTATTGATTATCCTAAACCTAAGACACTTCATGAATTACGCAGATTCTTAGGAATTATCAATTATTATCGTCGCTGTCTCAAGGATGCTGCAAATCATCAAGCTCTGTTAACAGAATATTTAAAGGACAGTCGCAAGAGGGATAGAAGAATTATTTCTTGGACTAAAGAAGCGGAATTAGCTTTCGAGTCATGTAAAGAAGAACTTTTACAAGTTACTACCCTTTCTCATCCTGCTCCTCATGCTCCTCTTATTTTAACTTGTGATGCTTCTGACTTTGCTGTTGGTGCATCACTTGAACAGTCTATTGACGACGATATCAAACCAATAGCATTTTTCTCAAAGAAACTAGACAAAGCTCAAAGAAATTATAGCACTTATGATAGAGAACTTCTTAGCATTTATTTGGCTATTAAACATTTCAGGCATTTTGTTGAAGGAAGACAATTGATTATCAGAACTGATCATAAACCTTTGATTTTTGCTTTCCGTCAGAAATTGGATAAAGCGTCACCAAGACAGATCAGACAATTGGACTTTATTGCTCAATTCTCTACAAATATTACCTATATTTCTGGAAAAATGAATTCAGTTGCTGATGCTCTGTCAAGAATTGAATCTATTTCAATGCCTATTATAATTTCTTTAGAAGAACTTGCTAATTATCAGAAAGAAGATGAAGAACTTCAAGTTTTACTTTCTTCAAATTCTTCACTTCTGTTGAAGAAACTTATTTTTTTAGGATCAACCATACCTATTTATTGTGATTGTTCTTCGGAATTAATTCGTCCATATGTTCCTAAACTCTTACGCAAGAGAATTTTTGATGTTGTTCATGGACTCGCTCACCCCAGCGGCAGATTGACATCTAAACAATTACTACTGAAATTCATTTGGCCTTCTTTGAAGAAAGATGTGAAGGAATGGACTCGAGCTTGTCTTCCATGTCAACGTGCGAAGATTTCAAGACACACCAAGAATTCTCCAATTAAGATTGCAATTCCTGATCAACGCTTTCAGCATGTGCATTTAGACATTGTTGGACCACTTCCTATTTGTCAAAATTACCGTTATTGTCTTACTATGATTGATCGTTTTTTCAGATGGCCTGAAGCTGTTCCTATTTCTGAGATTTCTGCTGAAACTATTTCTACAACATTTTATTCACATTGGGTAGCACGTTTTGGTTCTCCTATCAGCATTACAACAGATCAAGGTCCTCAGTTTGAAGCAGCTTTATTCAAAGCTTTAACAAACCTAATTGGATGCCAAAGGATTAGAACTTCTGCTTATCATCCTGCTTCAAATGGAATTCTGGAAAGATGGCATAGGACTTTGAAAGCAGCGATTATGTGCCACGAAACAACCAACTGGGTAGAATCTTTACCTTCAGTTCTTTTGGGATTACGTTTGTGTTTCAAAGAAGATTTAAAAGCTTCACCTGCAGAACTTCTTTATGGATCCACTTTTCGTATTCCTGGAGAATTTTTCATTGAAGAAGATTTTCCTGCAGATCCTGAAATCTTTCTTGAAAAACACAGGATTCATATGCGGAATATCAGATCATCTCCTACAAGTCATCATTGCAAAAGATCACCTTTTGTTCACAAGAATCTTTTTGATTGTACTCATGTTTGGATTCGAGAAGATACTGTTAGGAAGTCACTACAACCTCCTTATTCTGGCCCTTTTCCTATTGAGAAACGTATCTCTGATCATTTATTTGCAGTTAATGTTTCAGGAAGAGTTTTCAATATTTCGACAGAACGTCTCAAGCCAGCCTTCATTCCTAGAACTTCAAATTCTACTAGACTTTCTACCAGATCTTCAGCTCCTGTTCCTGCTATTTCAATTCCTGTTCCTGCTACTTCAGCTCCTGTTCCTGCTACTTCAGCTCCTGTTTCTGCTACTTCAAATCCTTCTTCTTCTTCTACTGTTGGAAAAGCTTTACGCACCTACCCACCAAAGAAGAAGAAAGTCCATTTCGCAACGAATATCGTCACTTGGGGGGGAGTACTGTAGCATTCATCATCCACACCTTTCATTTACACTCTACACTTTTATTACACCTTACACTTTTCACTGCACTTTTACACTTTTTACATCTTTATACATTTGTAATGACTTCAATTCATTAATATACATAATGTTTTTAAGAAAAATCAATATTTCCATAACAACACATTCATTCATTTATTTGTTACATATTAATTCTTTTTGTTCTTTCGCTTTATACTTTCAATGAATAAACATTACTTTTTCAAAGATCTGGTGAATTTATTTATAAGTCGCTACATATACAGGGTAGGCTATTTTAATCTTTTCACTAAAATTTCTCAAAATCCAAAAATTTAAGACAAAAATGTTTCAGATAAAAGTTGTATGGTTTCAAGGGGGACATGAGATGGTGTCATTGATTTGACCTTGAATAGCCATTTGAAGGTTACGTAAAGGTCAACTTCAATTTCTTAAATGGAACACTATATTTTTTCTTGCATACTTTTGTAGCTGACTTCGAGATCTTTCCAAAACACTACAATAAAATATTTTTTCATGAAGTATTTTTCGAGTTATTAAGGCTGCAAATTTGCAGTATTTTGACATAAAATACAAAATATCTTGGGAAATATTCATTTTTCGATTATTATACCTTAATACTTTTATGCACAGAATAATGAGACGAATCAATTGGTGTAAAGAAAACACATAGTTGTCTTAAAGAAAAATTATCTAACTGCTTATTGCAATTTTCATATTTTTTTTTAAAGGTAACTATGTGTTTTCTTTACATCAACTGATTTATCTCATTATTCTTTTCATAAAATTATTAATTTATTATAATCTAAAAATTAATATTTCCCAATATATTTTTTATTTTATTTCAAAATACTTCAAATTTTCAACCTTAATAACTCTAAAAATACTTCATTAAAAAATATTTTATTGTAGTGTTTTGGAAAGATCTCGAAGTCAGCTACAAAAGTATGCAAGAAAACATATAGTGTTCCATTTAAGAAATTGAAGTTGACCTTCACGTAACCTTCAAATGGCTATTCAAGGTCAAATCAATGACACCATCTCATGTCCCCCTTGAAACCATACAACTTTTATCTGAAACATTTTTGTCTTAAATTTTTGGATTTTGAGAAATTTTAGTGGAAAGATTAAAATGGCCTACCCTGTATATATATATATATATAGATTGTATATTTTCTTTGAAAAATACATGAAATTATGCATATATCATCAAAATATATAAAACAGCAATATTGAAATTGTGTTCTACTATGTCATAAAGAAACACATTTATATATGTATGTTTTACTGTCATTGACACGCTTAGATGCGTGTGCGAGATGATTCGACAGTAAAAATATATTATGTTGTCTGATTTCAATATGTTGAACACACTAAAATGGCTTTTTGACATATATGGATTACTGTCAATAATAGCGGAATTAAAATTGTCGGTAATTATCGACAATTTTAATTCCACTCAAATGAGGGCGCTAACCTGTCGGAATTCGGCCAACGCTCCGGCATCCCCTAAAATTATTGATAACTATATATATATTTATCTTTCTTTTCAAACCACCCTATGTGTCAAAAAATGTGGACAATTTATAATTTGATTAACAGAGCAATTTTATTATCTCATCCCACATTCCACAAAAAGAATTTAGAGAAATGTATCGAAATGTTGTTGATTAATGGTTACCCCCTTCATCTCATTTTTAACATAATTAACAGAAGAATAAAAACTCTAATAATTAGTAACTCAAACAGAAAAAACAAAAAACAAGACAAGAATTTAATTATTTTATTATCTCATATATCAAAGATATTTTGGAATTAGCAGCAACTGTAATAAAAAAATCGAATTTCAAAGTAGGATACCGCTGCCTTGGTAAATTAGATAAATTCATTAAAACACAGAAAGATAAAAGCAAACACCAAGATAATAATAATGAGGAATTATATACAAAATTGGCTGTAACAATTGTGATGCGTCATATGTAGGTCAAACTAAACGGAAATTACAGACTAGAATTAAAGAACATGCCAACAATATTAAGTTAGATTTATCTAAGCATTTGGTGGTTGCAGAACATCTAATTAACTCAAATCATATGTTCAATTGGAATAATGTAAAAATCTTTGACATTGAAAATAATTTCCACAAAAGATTAATATCAGAGGTGATTCATATTAGAGAACAAAAAAATAGAACAAACTTAAACACAGACACCAAATTGCTTGACAACACATATTTTGACATCCCGGATGAACTTGCCAAGAGTAAACATTAAACAAGTTAACGATCTTTGCTAATATACTGACATTTGTTTCGTGAACTTGAGAGTTACCACCAAGATTTTAGGAGGATTGTATGTTAGACCAATTTTACATTTATACCTAATAACTAACGATAATAGAATCTAATTCAGGAATGTCCTAATTTTGTATAGTTAACAACAACAAAATTCAGCTTCTCGCCATCACACGACGAAATTGCTTTTTGATACTGTTGAAAACTTCTAGTATAGTACATCTCAAGCATAATTATATCGTTCACTTTACAATTTCGATGACACTTAACACGAATTCACTGTAATATTAACATTAAATCATTGAATGTGCGCTTATGTTACTTTTTTTTTTTTTTTAAGTCAGGAAATTTGCCTAAACCAAATTTCGCCGTCCTGACCCCTGAGGGAGGGTCAGGAGGCTTCGTGGTGGATTCCCGTCCGTAGTATCCCGAGGGACTATCGGACGGGGGACCGACCTAAAACCTGACTGAAGCCCCTGGTCGTATGGGTTATGTCCACCGCGGAATCGCTCACGCATTACTTCACGGTGGACACCCGACCGGCGTCCTGAAGGTAGGACACATCCCCCGAGAGGATACTACAGGTATCCCCCCCGGGAAGGACATTCCCTTGCCCAGTTAAGGGCATCGGAGGAAGCCGGGCTACTAGCTCCCCCCCGGACTTCCCAGGGTCGACGTGCAATGGGATCAGGGCCCCCACCCTTCTCCCAGCCAAACCCGGAAAGTGAGACAGCCGCAGCCGCCCACCCCACACTTAAACGTCACAAGACGTCACCAACTACGTGGACAGACATGTACACATCCACAAAAGAAACCAAATAAGGGCCACAGGCCCAGCCATCTAATGGCCAACGGTGAGGCACAATGGCCGACCACAATGAAGGTGGGAGGGTTGTTACTCCCACCTATAAACGAAAGACAAACAAAACTAAGACTACATGAACTTGGCACGGGTGAAGAGGCCGCGGAGTCGCCTGTCGACAATCTCCCCGACACTCAATCACCCATAGCCACTACCTACTACATAATAAACATAAACCTGGCGGAGCAGGGAGACCACGGAGTCACCTTTTGGCAACCTCCCCGGAACCCCCCACATCCACCGCTACACTCTACGACAAATGGACGAAAACAACATTAAACATCGAGGGCAGAACTGCAGCCCGGCACAGGGGAGCCACCTCTCGGCGACTTCCCCCGGGGCCGACCGCAGTCCACCCTCGTCCATTCCGGACTCTTGGGAGCTCCTCCATCAGGGCGCCCCGGAGTCTGCGCACGCTCTCTTGGGGTAGTTTCCCTACCCCCTTGCTGCCTCTTGGGAGGGACACGCGATCTCGTGCATGCCGCCGATCCCATCCGGTGTCCTGCCGGTTTCCCTCGAGATGCGCATGAGAAACAACGGGGGGGGGCGCCACACAGTTGGCAGCCCTATGCCCCCCACCACCACACCTGTAGCAGAAGCCACTGCGATCGACATCGGCGCCACAAGAATTGGCCGAATGGCCAAACTCGTGGCACTGATAACACTGCAGGGGGCGACGAGCCAAATGAATCACATCCAGCATCGACCACCCCCCCGCCAATGCCAATTTCTTCCCGGCCACAAGCCTCCGCGCGGCCCCAGCCGGACAGCGGACCCAGATTGTCCAGACATCCGACTTAGGGAACAATCGAATCTCCCCAGCCGTCAGCTCCACAACACTGCAACCTCCAACCGAGGCGACTTCCCGGAGGATGTCCTGCTTAGTGAAGGACATCATCATACCCCTCAATCTAATGTCCTCCGTTCGAGAAGGACGACCAATCTTTATGTCACCTGTGGATGGGAACACGCTCTTAAGCTTGGACGGCAAATTGTCAGCTTTAACTGACGAGTCCTTGCCTTTAACTGACAGCAAAATGCTGCCAATTACTCCCCTACGCATGTGAAGGGAACTGATTTCCAGTTCCTTCACATCAATCTTAGACTTAGCCTCGGACAGAACCGAGGCATAAGTCTTTTCCCGCTCTCCCCCCTTAATCGTCAGTGATATCACCGACTCCGCAGGGGAAGGTCGTATAGGGGTTTTCCTCTTTTTTCCCCCTTGCGCTACTCTACCTTCCAGAATACCTCTTCCATCCTGCTGTGCCCCCTGTGGGATCCGCCCGGAACCACGCCGACGACGTCTAACCCTCTTTTTGGAGGCTCCATGACCGGAGCCATCCGCCAAAACCTCCGCAGAAGCGGAGGAGGCAGAGACCCCAGGCACAGAGCCAAGCCTCGGTGCAACCACACCACCAACTGCACTCGCAGTAGGCGTACGCATGGGAACCACTCCCCCCAAAAGAGGAGGGGTCCCAGCACGCCCCGCGAGCTCCGCCCTAATGGCAGCCCTGACAAAAACCGATATGTTGTCCCTCAAGTCGCCGAAGCGACGATCAAAAAGGGACGACAAATCGGACACCACGATTGGGCGATCCTCCTCAGCCGCAGCCGCCGCAGACTCCCTCAACAAGCTTAGCGGAGATTTCTCCACCGAGGACAGACGAGGCCTCTTCTTCGCTGCTCCCTTATCTTTACTAAGGTAGTAAAACTCCTCGACATCCAGTATCGCAGCACGAACGAAGCCAGCTCCTCCGTCACGCGTTCCACCTCACGTTCCAGAGCCGAGATACGACCTCTCAAGCCCTGGTTCTCGCTTCGCAAGACGTCCATGCGAGGGTCAGCCTCCGAGGTGGTCCTCGCAACAACCTCATCGATGATGCCACTCAGCCTTCTTGAGGAGGCCAGGAGATCCTCAGCCATGAAGTCCTCAAGGCCAGGGAGTCCAGCCACCCTCTCCACCTGAGTGACAAATCCACCCGCAAGTTTCCGGAGCTCCACGGTGGTCATCTCCTGTAGCTCCGAACGATACACCGCGTCCGAAGGAGCAACATCTCTGCCAAGCGCTGCGAGAGTTGGCCCAAAGGAAGGGTCCAACATTCTACGCGCGTATGCCAGCCTAAGCTCCTCACGCTCCGCGGCCGCCAAACGCTCTTTGGCCTGTGCAAGACCTGCGTAGTCCCCTGTAGTCTTGGGGCGACCCCGCTTCTCCGCACCACACTTACCTGGAGGCTTTTTACGGGGGTACTGCTTCCTACCCTCCAGTAGCCTCTTGTCTCCAGGAGTCCACGACTTATCCCGTCGGTTTCCTACATCCTCCGGAGAACTTGGCGACGACAGGGACATGAACGATGGTTCTCCAACATCCCGATCTTCTCCACTGCTGCCTCCTCTCACTTTCTCAGGTGAGGGAAGAGGCCGAATACCGTCACTCTCCACTTCGTACCCCTCCCCAGTCAGTGAGTCCGATGAGCTAATAGGCACCACCGGCTCAAAGAACTGGACACAAACATGTCCGGCACAAAAGACCGACTCTCCACGCGAGCACTCCCGAAAGAAGGCATCCACGTACCACGACAGTACCTTGTATTCGGGCAACACAAGATACTTTCGCACATCACCCTCCAGAAGAACTCGGCGAATACGCGCAGCAAGTTCCTTCGGATCAACACTTCGATCACGAGTATCCCAGCTACGAGCTAGGTCGCGTAACCGTTCACGCACCGTGTCTTTTTCACTCCTCGGCACTGTAGCTGTCCTGTCTGCAGCCCCAGCCGGCAAAGCTGCAGACGACCTGTCGTACGATGACAACATGGAGGGAGCCAGGCCTACACCCTCCCCACGCCGGTTCCTGGTATCCGAACCCAGGACGTTCTCTTCTTTATTGGACTCCATCATCTGTAATAAAAAAATTGGTTTTTTCTGTCGGGGGTTTTCCTTCCCCTTAGGAGGTTGCCTTACTCAGCTAACGGGGCCTCCCCCCCGGGTGTTATGTCAGTGTTTTCCTTCACCTAGTGCAGTGGACAAGTCCTTTTTAGGGCCTGCACGCCCATCACACCTCGTTCATCCATCACCAGACACTCCAGCTCGGGTACCTCGGGATTGCGACACCCGTACACTACAGGGATGAATCTGTAGTGCCCCTGAGGGAGCGCTTATGTTATTGCAAATTTTAATTTAATTATGTTTTTTATTTTATTTTTTAACTCAAACTGAGGAAGATTTAGTAAGTTGAAACGTATGTATACTATGTATTAAATTGATTTGACAATCTATATCAATTTGTTTCAGAAAAATTATATACTTAACACCCGTATTTCACGCTCGTACTTTGGTCTTTTCATTTCGTAAAATTTGCATTGCAAACACACAAACCTATGTACTTGTATTATTTTTAAAAAATAATATAAATTAAATAGTCTCTCTCCCCTTCGCGCCTCTCTCCTTCACGCCTCTCTCCTTCACGTCTTTCTTTTTCGCATCTTTCTCCTTTGCGTCTTTCTCCTTCGCGCCGCGTGGGCTTCTCTCGCCGCATGGACCTCTCTCGCCGACTCTCACGCCGCGCCGTTCGCTACTTCGAGCCGCCTAATCTCTCTCGCCGCTACTTGGCGCAGCGTCTTCTCACATTGCGTCTTATTTTGCCGTCTCTCTTACTCTCACGCTGCGCCTCTCTCGAATGCGCCCCCCTCCTCTTTCACACTCTTTCTCTCTCTCGCTTTCTCTCTTTCTCCTCTCTCTCTCTCTTTCTTTCTTTTTCTCTCTCTCTTTCCCTCTTTTCCTCTCCTTCTCTCCCCTCTTTCTCTCCTTTTCTCTCTCTCCCTCCTTTTTTTTTCTCTCTCCCTCTTTTCCCCACCCTCCTTCCCGTTTCTCCTTCCCTCGCTTTTACCCTTTTACTCCCTCCCTTTCTCCCTCTCTCTCACTCTCTTTTCCTCCCTTTTCCCTCTCTCTCATTCTCCTTACCTCCCTTTCTCCTTTTCCCCTTTCTCTCCCCTTTTCTTCTTCTTTTCTCTGTCCCTCCCCCTTTTTTCTCTCTCCCCCTCTCTTCTTCTCTCTCCCTTTCTTTCTCTCTCTCTCCCTTCCTCTCTCCCTTTCTCCCTCCCTCACTCCCTTCCTCCCGTTGCGCGCTCGTATTAAGATTAACTCACGACGCGCATTAATCACCACGCGTCTGTAATCCTCGCAAAATCCCAGCAACATGTTGAGCGGTACACAAAAATTAAAGTTTCCATTCACAGTAGTCGGGACACCCAGCCGGCATTTCGCATAATCACGCTTCTATCGGATGATATTGTTACATAGTTTTTTAGCAGACTTGTTATTCCTACATTTCTGTTGCGATCAATCTCCACACTATCTAGTTCGTAGCAAATCTCGTCAAACATGAATGCGACGCAATTATTTATTAGCATTACATTGGATCCTTCAATTGGATGATTTATTCTTAGTTTTCCCTCGATGTAGAGGAAACTCTCATTTGGCAACGTATACAAGTTCTGTTGTTGTATGGATATCCTTATCTCGTCGCTGTATCCAAATGTTGTGTTGGCAAACGGGTTGTATGTGTGAGTCTCAATCTTGACGATGCGATCGTCAAAGACTGGCTCTTTCTCGATGTTGAGAATCTCAGTCATTGTTTTCTGGTCGTAACACGCACCGCAAATCTCAAAGATTGTAAAAATGCAACGTTTGACGAGGTGAGTTTCTTCGTGGTTGATTTGTTATTAGGTGCAAATGTTGCTACCGGCCTGTTGTCCCTTCTCGTGTATTTATTAAACACGAGCATTCCGTCTCACGGGGCGTTGTCGCTGTCGCCGTCGTACGTGCAATCTAACTGTTATCTCTTCTCCTCGAAAATTGAGCAATCGTCCCTTCTAGTCAACAATTTGTAACGTTAAATCCGTAATGCTCCGCGCGAAGATCGGCAGGTAAATAATCTGCGCCAGCATTTCCAATATCTTATATTCTGGTAATACCCTCGGTGAAAATTCGTGTATCGTGTAAACGAATTTACCGTTTCTATATGCACCCGCGGTCACGTTACACTCTATGCAGATAATGTTTACGTTGATAACATTAATCGGCATGTCCGATTCGTACCATTTTCGCGGTTGCAATATACGATTCGAGAATCCCAACAACGATCCAATGTTGTTGGGCATGCTAAAGTTTATTCTGTAGTCACACTTGATCTCGCTTCTCATCGTATTGTAATTAGCGCGGAGTATGATCGGGTAATCTTTGTCGCCAGCAATTTTATCACTAACAGCATTATGTTTCCGAGAAAGTATGCGTTTCAAAAATTTATGTATCGCTTGCAGCTCGTACCCTCGGGATCCCTCGGGAATCGTAATTTTTGCGTCGTCTTTGCCGTAGTAAAATATATTATTCGAAGAATTCACATTTAATATAATGTGATAAGTTTCAAAATACGCCAGACCGAGTTCGTAGTCCGCGTCGCTCAAATCTATGGATGGAAAGTAGGTCGCCGCGAGGACGTTACTTTTTCCAGTCAATGTTAGTGTTAGCGACATGTTGACAAAATTGAGTTACATAGCGCAATGTTATATTTAAATTCGCGGCGAGAATTTTTGGAGAAACTGCAAGCACAATTGTCCGCAGATGCTCTGATCATACGTTTGATAAGAAGCGCGATTATATTTCAATTTCGTCACATTTAAACATTGCACTATTTTCTCGAGTGGTCAAAGATTGCCAAAATTGTCAAAATAGATAGCGCAATCTTCCCCTTTTTGCATACGTCACCCAATGAGTGCCAGGGCCAGTTTTGTCGTCCAAATTGACGATAACGCTTTAATTTTTTCTTTTATCGGTAAATTATTGCGTATGAAAACACCTCTAAAGTACGGAATGTGCATACGTTTTGCCAGTTGTAGCAATTGCACATAGGTAGTTACACCTCGAGGCATTTTTAACGTCTTTTTGACTTCTTTTTTCTCGCTCCTCGTCCGTATTTGTAAGGGGCGAGATACAGGCCGCGACCTTCCATGGCGCGATTGTGGCGTAGTATCTCTTACAACTGACGTTGCGCGGCTTTTTTGTCGTTCACCGCTTTTGCTAAGCCAGCCACTTCACCAATCAGAGATCCGAGCGCGCCCAGCATTGGTAGAATCGGCAAAAATTCGCCTCGTTTTGCTGCCGGAAGTATCTTTCTCTTGTCTTCCACTTCTTCGTCTTCAAACCCATGCTGAGCTTCGTCTTGGCTTTCATCGCTGCCCAGACAGCTGTGGCCGCGGCTCTCTCACCGAGACTCGAATCTTTCGCGTCGATGCGAGTTCGGGTTTTCTCGACGAGTACCTTATTCGTCGCGTGTCTTTTGGTGAGTTCGCTGCTCTGAGAGTACGCTATATCGTGCTCACGGCACGCCGCGTCCAATGGATTAACACTTTGGTCGCCTATGGCTAATTGTTTCTGTAGTCACGTGTCCGGGCCGCAAAACTGATAGCTGGGGATATGGAGCTTCACCGGAAGTGCGTTTATCGCGAGATTAATAAAACCTCGGCCTATCTTCGTTGACAATTCGCTGCAATCCCTAATCATCGGCGCCAGACTGTCAATGTGCTTTTGATTCTTCAATCGAATGTAATGCTCGAGACAGCGACGATAAGTCTGAACCTCCGAATCCGCCTTGATGTGCTCCGGAAACTTGTCCCACACGTAGTAGACGTAATCGCCGCACTTTTGCAGCAACACAATTTTAGGAATATATTGCAGTTATTCAGCGCTTAATCCGCGAATATCAGAAGCACATGAGAGCAGGACAAACATCTTGACGTTAATGAGCAAAGCGCGAGTCTGCGCAGCTATAAATAGGCAGACGTTTGAGGTCAAATCGGGAGTGGGAAAAATAAAATTTGTGCGACAACCTCTGACGATACGAGTGATGAATTACGATGACAAAGTACGCTGCAGCGTGAACGAAAGTGTGCGCAAACACGGTACATGCTACCGACAACTATACGCGCGATCGTTTGCGGCCCCCCAAACTGCGGTAAGACCAACATTTTAATCAATCTGTTGGAAAGTCCGCACGGCGTGCGTTTCGAGAACGTGTACGTGTACTCGAAATCGCTGCAACAACTGAAATATCGCTATCTGGAGGATTTGTTGACGTCGATTGACGAAATCGGCTACTTTACATTCTCTGTCACGTCCGGCTTCATTACTATGTCCGGGTATGTAAATTTTTTTTCATCTATAAGAAATAAATCCTAAAACTATCAAACATCATTTGAAAAGCGCGCCAAAGCCGGCCATGACGCTTAACTCCGCCTAGAAACTAAGCGTGGCGCTTCGTAGCGCCTAAAGGTCTCCCACCACGGTGAGAGCCCCTACTCCGGAGAGTTCCCCCTCTCCAGGCCGCCGCAGGCCCGAGCCGCCGAAACGAAGGACCTCAGAGCAGTCCCGAATTTCGTCAGTTCTCTGCGCGACACCGAACAGTACAGTCGCACTTCTAAATTCTAACTCTGAGTCCAAATTCTAACTCTAATTCTAAAATTCTAACTCTAAGTATAATATCCTAACTCTAAAATCTAAATTCTAAGTCTAAGTCTAATTCTAAGTTCTAGTTTCAAATCCTGTACTACTATACGAATAAATCAGTGTATTCATGTGTGAAAACTAGTGTTCAGTACTCTTCAAAACTTCCACTCCCGTGATAAAATACGATAGCGTTTAAATCTGTCATACGGCGTTTGAGTTCAGAGTAATTTAAACTGTTTTGGAGCGGACCACCGCTCATCACAGTTAGAATTAACATTCTCAGCATTTGCCAAAATAAGGAATTGATAGTGAGGTCCGCCGCATATCAACCCTCCTTATTTGAGTAATCATTCAGAGGATGCATCAAATTTAATATGCCTAAGACGCGACGCGCGGGAAGGAAGAATCAACTACGAAAACTAAACCGACTCTATCGTGAATCAGCGACCGAGAAATATTCTCAATTTCTCGGAGTGGAGTATCAGGCCGATCCTGAATACGAGGACATTTTCAACATTAAAAATAATAACAACGACGAACTCCTACAGTGGAAATGCATACCAATAACGTTCCAACCACGACGCCTGCCGCCGCCAAACATCCCAGTGAACGACCCTCGCCGCACGCACTACCTCCAAGTACGAGCCGACACGATCAAGAAAGTGCTACTAAAGGTAAGTGAAATTCATGTTAACCTAAGGAATCGCGCGTGTTAGCAAATTCAGAGACGGTTCTACCACGTGGAAGAGAACATTCTAGAAAAATCTCCGACGCATTTTTCCTCTTTTCCATCGTCACTGCGGAAGCTATAAAAAAAAGGGTCAGGCTATAAAACTAGGGTCGTCCACTGCACACGGTACAACTCTCGAACTTCTTACACGGAAAAACGCAAATAATTCAATCTCTTAAAAATCTTCGTGTCTCAAGAAATAACTTCGTAAATCCGTACAACAAAGTAGTCATTTAAACAATAAACAATTAAGAACACTCTCGATTTACCGACAGTATACCGACACACGTTCTTTTACCAACATTACCGACATTATATCGACACACGTTCTTTTACCAACATTACCGACATTATACCGACATACGTTCTTCTACCAACGTTACCGACAATATACCGACGTACGATCTTTTATCGACGATCTTACCAACGATTTACCACCGGCTTTTACCGACGGCCTTTACCGACGATCGTTACCGACAGTTGCCGACGTTATATCGACGCCACATCGACTCACTTTACCGACATTTACCGACTTCTCGACAACGTCCGGTCTCATCAACCATCTACGAGCGAACAACGCATGATCTTTTAATACAACTAACGTGGCAGGTATAGATGTGCCCAATCCCCTTTAGAGGTGTAACCCCTCTTCCAGGAGTTAATCTCCTAATACTTCTCGAGCCTCCGTATTACTGTCAAGTCGGTATCGGGTACATTCATTTTGAAACTAAAGCCGCTCTTTGTCTTTCATGCTTCGCCGCGTTACCTCGAACTTCTTAATTGTTCTGGACACGGATCCGGAAACATAGCCTAACCATAGGTGGATTATTAGTTGGGATAGTTTGCGGAACTTGTAGCAACCGCCTCACCCTCTCACGGGCGGGTGACCTATGCGAACTTTGCGAGTCTATATACGAAGACTACTCGCGTAACCCAGATAGCGTCCCGGCGAGGATAGAAGACGGAACCACGATCATAACTGTAGAATTACAGATAGGCTCCACGCCGTAACTGTCAAGTACTACTTTAAGGGTAACACATTCTTTCCCTTTCCTCCGCATCGTGCAACCTTTGTCGGAAAACCCTTCGTCGTGGGTATCCCCGGAAAAATTTCCGTAATACGACGTTGTCTCGCGCAATAGTTCGAGTACGTGCAACGCGAATCATACACTCGCGAATAACACGCCGCAACTGCGAACGGGACGTAACAAAATTGGTGACAGCGGTGGGATACGTAATTTCCGAGCTATGGTTGACACGCGCCGGAAACAAGGAGAAAGGGAAGATTCGGTAGAAAAGGAGGGAACGAGGAAAGAGTTTTCCGAAGCAGAGTTAGCTGAAATTTAGTTGAAACTGAAACAACGAGAAACCGAGTTAGCCGAAACTCAGACTAGACTAAAGACTAGGGAAGCCGCGTTAAGGTCTAAAGAAAATAGTTTGAAAGACGAAGCCGCCTACCTAACCGACCAATGTAAAAAGCAGGATAAAAGAGAGCGCGAGTTGGAAACCCTTAGAGAAATAATGCAAAAAACGTCGGAGGACGCCGCTCCTCGAGAAATGACGGCGTTAAAAGATAGCATCCTCGCTGAAATGGAGGAATTGCGCCGGGAAGTAGCTCGTCTCCGCAGAGAGACCAGCCCGTCTCTACGGCTCTCTGGACAACCCTTATTGTCCCTCGACGATTCAAACGGGCAACCCGGCCCACATATGGAGTCGCCTCAACTCCCCAAGGTCTCATTTCGCGAAGCAACGGAATCTTTTTTCGACGGATATAACGTACCACTAGGGCAATTCACGCGAGCATGTCGTCGCGCTCGGGAAATCATTCCTCCTTCCTCGGAGCGGAACCTCACTGCTCTGCTAAGAACTAAACTTCGTGGACGCGCCTATTACGCCGTCGAGGACGAACCTTACGAAAGTGTCGTACAATTAATAGACCTACTCAATAACGCTTTTGGCTCCGCGAAAACAATCGATCAATATAAAGGAGAACTTAGTACGGTGTACTTGAAACCACACGAGCTTATGTTAGATTACATTAGTCGTGTTAAGAAACTCAGATCCGCGATCCTAGATGCCAAGCGCCGTACAACGGGAAATGTGAACGACGAAATTGCTCTCGAAATCGACGAACTCACGGCACGATCATTCTGTGACGGTCTACATCTTCAGTACAGACTGCAGATGGATAGACGCCTTTTCTCCGTACCGTTTGAGGCATTTGCAAGGGCAAAGGAACTTGCAAAGAGAGAGGAGCTGGACAGAGATCGAAATAAGCCGCGCGACCGTCGCGAACCGGACCCCCCACGTAATGAATATACACGCCAGGCGCAAACTGATACTATTCCGCGCAATGGAAATTATTCTCGAGAGCGTTATCCGAATAATTTATCGCGTAACAATTACGCGAGACCCCCTGTAACGCGAGAAAGAGAGGATCGTCCAGCCTACAACGACAGACGGCAAACCTATAATAACGCGAACTCTAATAATGCTCTTCTTCGTCAAAATGACCGCCTTAACAAATGGTGTCGCTATTGTAAAAACAATGGACACAAAATCGAGGAGTGTAGAAAACGCGAGTACAATAATAACGCGCGGAAGAATGAGACGGGAAACGCATCGAGCCCTGCGGGAAGGTCGGGTACACTTCACCAAGGGGCTTCTCCCCAAACGACCCGTCCGATAAATCTAGTTGAAGGAACGAGTACCGAGAAGCCAGAATCGCAACATTAAATTTACCCGGTCATTCACACGCGCCCACCGTCGCCTTAATTGCTGACGGACTTTTACAAGAAACAACATTTATGATAGATACGGGGGCCGCCCCTAATCTCATTAAAATTTGAAATCTACATCCCGAGGTTAAAATTCGTCAAGATGACACGTTGTACCTTAGCGGTATAACAAACGAGAAGATAAAAACACTCGGGTCCGCCGAAATCGTGTACATGGGTTATCCCCTCTATCTCCACGCGGTACCAAATAATTTCCCAATCCTTCAAGAAGGGATCCTAGGATCCGACTTCCTCCAAGATGCTAGCAGCATTAATCTTAAGGAAGGGTCAGTGTACTGGCGAAATATTCAAATTCCTTTCTCGCAGCGCGAAACTATAGTAGTACCTGCTCGATCGCGCTCAACGTTCTACGTCAACGTACAAAATTCCGACGTCGCAGTAGGATACGTCCCGCGTCTTAGCGTCTGCGAAAACGTATTCCTCGGAGAAGCGATAGTCACTAATCACGGTGGAAGGGCATACCTCCACGCAATCAATGCTAGCGATACAGACCGCACGTTAGTGGTCCCTACGATAGACCTCCAGGAAATAGAACAAATCTCTAGCGGAAGCGAATCCGATGCAACCTTAGGGTCATCAAACCAAATCCTTTCTATTTCCTCAACCACAGAGTTATCCTCTGTTGAACAGAAATCAACTATCCGGGACCTCCTTCGTCTCGACCATTTGAACAAAGAAGAAACTAACCATGTAACTAACCTAATAGAAACGTACAGCGACTTGTTTCACCTGCCAAAAAGAAGCTAGGGTATACAGGGTTGCTATCTCACAAAATTACGACAGCCGACGATCAACCCATACATACCAAACAATATCGTTTCCCTCCAATCCACAAGGAGGAAATTGACAAGCAAATAAAAGAATTACTAAACAACGATGTAATTAAACATTCGGAATCACCGTACAATTCATCCTTGTGGATAGTACCTAAGAAACCCGATTCGAAGGGAAACAAGCGTTGGAGAATGGTCGTAGATTATCGAGCACTAAACGAAAAGACGATAGGCGACGCGTATCCTTTGGCGAACATAACAGAAATTCTCGATCAGCTAGGCAGCGCAAAATACTTTAGTGTATTCGACCTCGCGTCCGGATTCCACCAAATACCGATGCACGAGTCGCACGCGCAAAAACTGCATTCTCGACACCGCATGGACATTACGAGTTCAAGCGAATGCCGTTCGGCTTAAAAAACGCCCAGCGACGTTCCAACGACTCATGGATCAGGTTCTATGCGGACTACAAGGAATCGAACTTTTCGTTTATCTCGACGATATCGTATTGTACGGCCAGCTCACTCCGGGAACACGAAATCAAGTTCAACAACTAGGCCGAGAGATTACGCAAGGCTAACTTGAAGCTCCAACCAGACAAATGCGAATTTCTGCGCAAGGAGATCGGATATTTGGGCCACATAATTAGCAGCGATGGGGTAAAACCAGACCCATCTAAAAGTAATCGCGGTAAAGGAATTCCCCAGGCCCCGCAACACGAAAAATATTAAACAATTCTTGGCCTTGCTGGATACTATCGCTAGATTTATCCCGGATTTTTCTAAAAATTTTACGGGGCCCCCTTCGGCGCTAAAGAAAAAACAAGCATTTTTTTTGGGAAAAACGCCAAGAAAAGAGTTTTGGAAACTCCGGACGCATTTGCCCAACCTGTAACGGTTCACCTTTCCCCCGCCGCGGATCGGCTGCCGGGGTTTAGGGGTTTGGGGGGAAGGGGGAGATTCAATCGCTTATTCCTTATTAAAATACTTGGGGGTTTTTCAAAAAGAAAAAAAAAACAAAAAATATTGTTGGATAAAGCCTAAAGAAAACTTTTGATACTCGGTATAAACGAAAAGTTTGTTTGGCTTTTAAAACCCTAAATAGAGAAATTTTTGCCTCGGTATAACAAATAAGGAGGGGTATAGCCTGTAGCGGTGTCCGGGGAAAAGATTTAAAAAATTACCCGGTTAACTTAGGGTACGGTGTCGGAGGGTATAGCCTTGGAGGAAGAAACCCCCGGAAAAACCGGAAACCCGGCGTAAGACGAGAAACCCGTCACCGGTGTTAGCGGAAAGACCGGAAACCGGGGGGAAACCCGGCATTCGTAAACAAGCGAGAAACCCCGTTGCCCGAGTGTGTGTAGCAGGAAGAGACCGGGAAACGGGAAACCGGCGTAACAACGAGAACCCGTTGCCCGGAGTTGTAGCAGGAAGAGACCGGAAAAACCCGGGGAAGCACCCGGCGAACAAACGCGGAAACCCGTTGCCACGGCGTGTTTGTGTGTGTAGCAGGAGGATGACCCCGAAACGGGAAACCCGGCGTAACAACGAGCAAAAGCCGTTGCCCCACGGCGTGTAGCAGGAAGAGATCGGGAACACCGGGAAACACGGGTACAAACGAGAAACGTGCCGAGCGGGATGTAGCAGGAAGGAAGCTCCGGAAACGGGAGGAACCCGGACGTCCTCGGTCGTAACACGTAGGCACCGTTGCCCGCGCACGTGTTAGGCCGGAAGAGACCGGAAACAGGGAAACCCGGCCAGTAAGAACGCGAAATCCGTTGCGGCGTTGTAGCAGGAAGAGACCGGAAAACCGGGAAAACCCGGCCGTAACAACGAGAAACCGTTGCCCGGCGTTGTAGCAGTAAAGAGACCGGAAACCCGGGAAACCACCGGCGTAAACAACGAACGAAAACCGTTGACCCGGTCGTGTAGCAGGAAAGAGACCGGTGAAACGGGAAACCGGGTAACCAACGAGAAACCCGGCCCGATACAAGGGAGGAGTGCAGAAACGAGATAAACACGGGCTCGTAACTCATTTTACGAGAAAGCCGTGCGGCTAGGAGGCCGGAAAACAGGGCTGGTGCGGCTCATCGGCGAGCGGCTTATATACCCTGCGTCGGTTCCCCCACTTACACAAGGCTGTGGGGGGGGTAACCGCCGCGATGCGTAGGTGGGGCGCACCTGGGGGTTGTAGTGGGGCGCCCCTGGGGGTCGGGTTGACCGTATCAGTTGTTTTTGGTGTATGTGCGCTTAGGCGGCCATAGCCTCAAGTACTGGCGGGTGCTCTGCCGGCTAGGGCAGGTTCGTAACGGCCACGCTTACACACCCTCTTAGACCGCGGATCGAAGGGGGCCGTACGTCACCGGCGCCCCGCCTCCCTTCCAGTTCTGGGACCGTGGTTAACGGTTGCTTGTTGCTTTTTTTATGTGCTGGAGGATCACGCGGCGGCCTGGTCTACAGCCCCCGATGGTTCCGTCTTTCTGCTCGCCTAGTTCACTGCACATTAATTGGTCC
>NW_028190827.1:7500-17855 GCF_048542155.1 Nylanderia fulva | reverse complement strand
TTCCGTTCGCGGGTTTTGGCTTTCCGGCGAGCGAGAAATTATCCAAGCCCCTTCGCGGCGTGTTGCTTTCGCCGGGAGCGGAAATTTTTTCAAGCCCTGTTCGCGGTTGGTTTGTTTTCGCCGGCGAGCGAGAATTCCCATCCAAGTCCGTCCGGCGTGTTCTTTCCCCGGAGCGAGAAAATTCACCCCAAGCCCCCCTTTTGCGGGGGTTTTTCTTTCGCCGGACGAGATTCCCCCCAGTGTTTCCGGGGGTTTTCTTTCGCGCTTCTTCGCCCTTCAACGGTGGGGTTCGTCAAAAACCGACAAGACGAACCCCCAAAGCCGAGGGCTGATTTCTCACAGTTTCCGCCAGGGGGGTAACGGGCTTACCGAGTACAACACCCGCCAGTACCTAAGTCATTACAGACGTTTCCCAGTCTCGACATCGAACTTGCAAAACCTGATCGCCGTTAAAAAACCCGGCCGTCGAGCGGTGAGACCCCCGACGGGCGATTGGCGCCGTACGCAAACCGGGTCGTGCGACGACCGGCCCGAGGAAACGGCCGCCTTAGGTCACATTTTTTTGGGAGCCTTTCGACCCCCCAGGACTCCTAGAGATATCTTTTGCACCTTCGCTAGAGAGGATAGGCCTTAGGTTAGCAAAACCCCCACGATGGTATTTTTCGCACCCCCGGGGCCCCGTCGACCGGGGGTGGTGAACCAAATTCCGAACCGCGGTTCCCTCGATGAGCAGGATTATTTACGCAAGATAGTCATATCAGTAGGGTAACTAATCTGTCTCAGGGACGGTCAAACCCAGCTCACTTTCCCCCTGTGGGGGGTGAACAATCCGACCTTGGCGAATTCTGCTTTCGCAATGATGGAAAGCCGCAACCCCCCGAAGGATCACACAAGCGACGTCGCTTATGAACGCTTGGCCGCCACAAGCCTTTTTTATCCCTGTTGTAACTTTCTGACACCTCTTGCTGAAAACTCTTCAAACCAAAAGTAAAAAAAAAATTGGGATAGGCCGTGTTTCGCAGTCTCTATTCGTACTGAACATCGAGATCAAGCCAGCTTTTGCCCTTTTTGCTCTACGCGAGGTTTCTGTCCTCGCTGAGCTGGCCTTAGGACACCTGCGTTATTCTTTGACAGATGTACCGCCCCAGTCAAACTCCCCGCCTGGCAGTGTCCCTCGGAATCGGATCACGCGGGAGTATTAACGCGGCGATCGGCCGAGGCCTCACGCCACTCCTGACACGCTTGGCTCTAGAACAACCGTGACCGCCGGGGCGCGAAGCCATCGGGGCACGCGCTCCGCCTAACCGAGTAAGTAAGGAAACGATGAAGTAGTGGTATTTCACCGGCGATGTTGCCATCTCCCACTTATGCTACACCTCTCATGTCTCCTTACAGTGCCAGACTAGAGTCAAGCTCAACAGGGTCTTCTCTTCCCCGCTAATTTTTCCAAGCCCGTTCCCTTGGCAGTGGTTTCGCTAGACAGTAGATAGGGACAGTTATTGTAAGAGCTGTTGCCACGAAAGCAACAGACTCCGGCTGCCTCGCCCCTACGGGCATACGCCACAACTGCTACCCACCCGTCCCACGAAACCGCCCCGAGAACGGCAGTAGAAAAATCCAGCAGCGCCTGCGGGCGTACGCAGGATGGACAGTTTAGCCGCGACGAGCGAGCCCTCCTGCTGCTCCACCGATTTACCCTCCTAGGGACCACACTTACGCCGTTGGACACGGTATGCGTGTTAGGCTGGTACGGTCCCGCATCTCGCCCGCCGCGCCCACGGGGACCACGGGGAGGCCTGTCCATTTGTGTCCCGGCCTGGACACACGCTCTAACCTGTTGGGTGGAAGTTTTTGGAAGGGAGGGAAGAGATGACTAGTAGTTAGGGACAGTGGGAATCTCGTTTAATCCATTCATGCGCGTCACTAATTAGATGACGAGGCATTTGGCTACCTTAAGAGAGTCATGGTTACGACCGCACCGGGGGGTCTGGGGGGGCGGTTAGCCCCCCAGTAAGCGCCCCCAGCGGTGCCGGGCGGCTACATCGCGGTTACTCCCCTTCCGCTAGAATCGGGATCCACACCTGGGATTTCCCCCTTACAGCGCACATACACTGCGTATTACGTACGCCAGGACAAGCAGATCCTTCAGACGTAGGGGCCCGTTTACCCGCGCTTGCTTGAATTTCTTCACGTTGACATTCAGAGCACTGGGCAGAAATCACATTGCGTCAACACCCGCGAGGGCCATCGCAATGCTTTGTTTTAATTAGACAGTCGGATTCCCCTAGTCCGTGCCAGTTCTGAGCTGAGCGTTGAATGGCGGCCGAAGAGGACGACCACGACGGCTCGCGCCGCCACGGAAGCCTCGCAGCAAGGAAGATCCGCGGGAGGCCAAGGCACGGGACCGAGTTCGGATAACGGGACCGGCGCGAGAACGCCGACCGTTACCTCGCCCAGGCCCGGCACGTCAGCCAGATCCGCTTCCCGACCAAGCCCGACACGCCCCGCTCCTCAGAGCCAATCCTTATTCCAAAGTTACAGATCCAATTTGCCGACTTCCCTTACCTACATTATTCTATCGACTAGAGGCTCTTTACCCTTGGAGACCTGCTGCGGATATGGGTACGAACCGGCGCGACACCTCCACGTGGCCCTCTCCTGGATTTTCAAGGTCCGAGGGGAAGATCCGGACACCGCCGCAACTGCGGTGCTCTTCGCGTTCCAAACCCTATCTCCCTGCTAGAGGTTTCCAGGGAACTCGAAACGCTTATACAGAAAAGAAAACTCTTCCCGGATCTCCCGACGGCGTCTCCAGGTCATTTTGGGTTACCCCCGACGAACACTCTTACGAGGGCCCGAATTGTATGCGGTTCCGCTGCCGGGTTCCGGAATAGGAACCGGATTCCCTTTCGCCCGACGGGCGGGTGTCTTTTGTATAATATTTATTATTATTTCTCGACACTCGAGTATATTGTACGCCGTCATTGACATAGGATTTCTCCTAGGGCTTAGGATCGACTGACTCGTGTGCAACGGCTGTTCACACGAAACCCTTCTCCACGTCAGTCCTCCAGGGCCTCGCTGGAGTATTTGCCTACTACCACCAAGATCTGCACCGACGGCGGCTCCAGGCAGGCTCGCGCCCAGACCCTTCTGCGCTCACCGTCGCGACCCTCCTACTCGTCAGGGCTTCGTGACGACGCGAGAGAAGACTAACGCCCGCTCCCGGTTGCCGCCCCACTTGCCGCTGACGGCAGAGTATAGGCTCGACGCTTCAGCGCCATCCATTTTCAGGGCTAGTTGCTTCGGCAGGTGAGTTGTTACACACTCCTTAGCGGATTCCGACTTCCATGGCCACCGTCCTGCTGTCTTAAGCAACCAACGCCTTTCATGGTGTCCCATGAGCGTCGAGTTGGGCGCCTTAACTCTGCGTTTGGTTCATCCCACAAGCGCCAGTCCTGCTTACCAAAAATGGCCCACTTGGCACTCTGATCCGAAGATGCTCGTGGCTTCATAATTCAAGAAAGCCAGAGATCTCACCCATTTAAAGTTTGAGAATAGGTTGAGGTCGTTTCGGCCCCAAGGCCTCTAATCATTCGCTTTACCAGATGAGACTCGCGCGCGTTCCGTGCGGAACGGCCGAGTGCCAGCTATCCTGAGGGAAACTTCGGAGGGAACCAGCTACTAGATGGTTCGATTAGTCTTTCGCCCCTATACCCAGTTCCGACGATCGATTTGCACGTCAGAATCGCTACGGACCTCTATCAGGGTTTCCCTGACTTCGTCCTGACCAGGCATAGTTCACCATCTTTCGGGTCCCAACGTGTACGCTCTGGGTGCGCCTCTTCTCGCGATGAAAACGAGACGCCCCGGAGTGCGAGGCCGCATCGCGACGCGGCCCATCCTCCCTAGGTCGACGGCCAGGGCCGACCTTCACTTTCATTACGCCTTTAAATCTCGCGACAAGTCCCAATGACTCGCGTACATGTTAGACTCCTTGGTCCGTGTTTCAAGACGGGTCCTAAGAGTACCCAAAGCAGTAGCGTCGCCGACCGGTATCGGTCTCCCGCGAGACCGCGGGAGACGTTCGCAGGCCTGTCGAAGGTGTACCGTACTGTAACCAACAGCGGGCCAGGACCGGGGACGGCGCGAAGTCCGTAACCTCCGAGTACCGTGGCGCGCGCTTGCGACGGTCTCGACGCACCGTGAATAGTGCGGCCTGATACCTTGCGCGTACCGCCGAGCAGCCGGCCGGGCGACCGAGGGTTTGTCGCGTGCCGTTTTACCGGCGACGCGACAGACACCGCACCCGGGCCGTAGACCGGCACCCAGCGGGTCGCGACGTTCTACTTGGGGAGAAGTGCACGACGACGAGCGCCGGACATCGGCGCACGGTAGCGTGCCCGCGCGCGAGCCGCAAGAACTCCGCGGGACATCGCCGACCGACGCGAAGCCAGCGCCGCTGACGATGAATCTCCCCGTTCGATCTTTTGGGTTTCTTAAGTTTACCCCTGAACGGTTACACGTACTCTTGAACCCTCTCTTCAAAGTTCTTTTCAACTTTCCCTCACGGTACTTGTTCGCTATCGGTCTCGTGGTCGTATTTAGCCTTAGATGGAGTTCACCAGCCACTTAGAGCTGCACTCTCAAGCAACCCGACTCTAAGGAGAGATCCTCCCGAGGCGCGCACCGGTCGCTACGGCACCCTCTACGGGTAAATGGCCCCATTCAAGATGGACTTGGACGCGACGCGGCACCTCGGGATAAGCGGATCCTCCCAAACACCACATTTCCCTGCGGCGGAACCGCGGGATTCGGTGCTGGGCTCTTTCCTGTTCGCTCGCCGCTACTAAGGAAATCCTGGTTAGTTTCTTTTCCTCCGCTTAATAATATGCTTAAATTCAGCGGGTAATCTCGCCTGCTCTGAGGTCGTCGCATAGTGAGTTTTCGTAGCCGTTTGCCTCCTCCGCGTCGCTCATTGTCGTCTCTCCTCTATAATATATATTAATAAGAGGGAGAGAGAGAGAGAGCGTCGAACGAGAGAGCAGCAGCGGCAGCACACGAAATACGCGAGAAGGCAAATCGCCGGGGCGCTTACCGCACACACACTCGTTGGTGGTAATGGAGACGATATATCGCGGGGTTCGAGATTCTCGGCTCTCCCTTCACTTTTATATACGAAATTCGGGCGGAATCGATTCGACGAGTACACGACGCGGCGCGCCGGTCCCCTTTTTTCGCTTTACGAAAATTTCGTGGACTCGGACACGCGGTCGGCTCGCGATTAAAAACCCTTCTCCGTAAAGAGGTAAAGGATTACGAATGCTCTCTCCGCCGGACGACGACGCGCCGTATATTTCTCCGTAATACCGTTATGTGTGCGGGCAAGGGCGCCTCGGCATAAGACGCGCGAGCGCTATCGCACCGAGAGACGCGGCACAGAGTGCGAGAGCAGTCCGGTCAGTCTGTGTGATGTACGGAGAAGAGAGACGGTGAGACAAGCGCTACCTACTTTCGGGAGACAACGACGCACGCGCCGCTCTAGGGAAAGCGGTGCCATTCACTGTCCTGACCCTTTTTTTGGCCGTTTGTTGCTCCCTTCGCGCGCGCTCTTACTCTCATCCCATTTCTCCTCGGCTCTCGCGTACACACACGACTTGGATACACAAACACGCTCCCCCTCTTAATTCGCGCAGCATTCTCTGGGCGCGCGTTCGCCAACGTTTTACACGCTTGTGCGCTTCTCCTCCTCATTATTATTATTATTATTTCGGTGTGTCATTTCAGACGACGCCAGAATTTGCACCGCGGCCGGTCGGCGCGGCACAAACACCTCGGGCGAACGTCCAACGGATCGCTCGTACGCCCATTGTAAGCGTTGCACAGGGCACAGGCGACGCGCGCGCCATTCTCTGGTCGCCCGCGTCGTGGCCGTGCGCGCTTTTCGGGCGCAAGCAGTTTAGGGGTACTAAAACGACCCTCAGCCAGGCGTGGTCCGGGAATTGTATCCGTGGACCGCAATGTGCGTTCGAAATGTCGATGTTCATGTGTCCTGCAGTTCACAAGTTGACGCGCAATTAGCTGCGTTCTTCATCGACCCACGAGCCAAGTGATCCACCGTTCAGGGTAATCGTTCGAAATTTTTGCGTTCGCGAAAGAAACGCGCTTCTCGTTCAACCATCGTGGTCTCTTCTCTCGGACGAGAGAGAGAGAATAATCGTGGTGGCTCTTCGATCAGCCTGTCCGCGCGCGTCCGAGGACGCGCGCGGACCGCCGCCTCCCGCCAGGGAAGGCTACGGCACAAAGATAGAGTTGTGTGTTTCTCGTTCGGAGCGTCTCTCCCGCAACGGGAGAGCCGGGGCGGAAGCTCTTTGAAGAAACCGTCGGACCGACACAGTTGACAGATTGGTCGAAATATCATCGATCCCTTCTCTGTGTTATATATATATTATAATAATATATGGGGGTCCTCTCGCTCGGCACTCGCGGTCGCACACCGTGTGTTCTCGGCACGCTGACCGCTGCCCCGCGACAACGGGGAGGGCGCGCGTCGACGAACGTCGTGGGTGCTGCACACACGCGTGCGCGGGCATAGGTTACCACCGGTTCGCGCTCAACGCCGAATCGACGCTCTGTGTGTGTGTGGACGGAGAATGGCACACACACGAGCGTGATCGCGAAGCGTCTCGCTCCGAATCGTCGTCGAACACCGCCGGGCGCGCTGCTCTGCTTGCCGACTACTTTCGGTCAGAGAGGCGCGACGGCGTCCGTCGTTATATCAAAACACAACCAACAAATTCCGTCAAATCCGTTATTTTCTTTTTCTCTGAGAGCGCCTTTTCAGCGCGTCCATTCAGTCGCCGACTGCTGCGAGCGCGCGTCTCTCCCAAAAGAGAGGACTCTCGACGCAGAGCAGGACCTCCGGAACGTTAATGATCCTTCCGCAGGTTCACCTACGGAAACCTTGTTACGACTTTTACTTCCTCTAAATAATCAAGTTTGGTCATCTTCCCGGCAACATCGGCAATGCCGAGACATTGCCGCGCACCAGTCCGAAGGACCTCACTAAATCATTCAATCGGTAGTAGCGACGGGCGGTGTGTACAAAGGGCAGGGACGTAATCAACGCGAGCTTATGACTCGCGCTTACTGGGAATTCCTCGTTCATGGGGAACAATTGCAAGCCCCAATCCCTAGCACGAAGGAGGTTCAGCGGGTTACCCGGGCCTTTCGGCCAGGGAACACACGCTGATTCCTTCAGTGTAGCGCGCGTGCGGGCCAGAACATCTAAGGGCATCACAGACCTGTTATTGCTCAATCTCGTGCGGCTAGAAGCCGCCTGTCCCTCTAAGAAGATTTGTTTGTACGTTGGTAGTAAAAACCCGCCAGCCGAAGCCGGGGGCCTTCGCGATACCATAAGGTACGCCTATTTAGCAGGCTAGAGTCTCGTTCGTTATCGGAATTAACCAGACAAATCGCTCCACCAACTAAGAACGGCCATGCACCACCACCCACCGAATCAAGAAAGAGCTATCAATCTGTCAATCCTTCCGGTGTCTGGGCCTGGTGAGGTTTCCCGTGTTGAGTCAAATTAAGCCGCAGGCTCCACTCCTGGTGGTGCCCTTCCGTCAATTCCTTTAAGTTTCAGCTTTGCAACCATACTTCCCCCGGAACCCAAAAGCTTTGGTTTCCCGGAAGCTGCCCGCCGAGTCATCGGAGGAACTTCGGCGGATCGCTAGCTGGCATCGTTTATGGTTAGAACTAGGGCGGTATCTGATCGCCTTCGAACCTCTAACTTTCGTTCTTGATTAATGAAAACATTTTTGGCAAATGCTTTCGCTTCTGTCCGTCTTGCGACGATCCAAGAATTTCACCTCTAACGTCGCAATACGAATGCCCCCATCTGTCCCTATTAATCATTACCTCGGGGTTCCGAAAACCAACAAAATAGAACCGAGGTCCTATTCCATTATTCCATGCACGCAGTATTCAGGCGAAGGTAGCCTGCTTTAAGCACTCTAATTTGTTCAAAGTAAACGTACCGGCCCGACTCGACACTCAGTAAAGAGCACCGCGACGGGATATTAGTTGGGCCGCCCCTCGCGAGGCTAAGCCCACCGGTAGGACGTCCCACATCACGCCAGTTAAACACCGCGAGCGGTGAACCGACGGTGTGCGACACAGATTCAACTACGAGCTTTTTAACCGCAACAACTTTAATATACGCTATTGGAGCTGGAATTACCGCGGCTGCTGGCACCAGACTTGCCCTCCAATGGATCCTCGTTAAAGGATTTAAAGTGTACTCATTCCGATTACGGGGCCTCGGATGAGTCCCGTATCGTTATTTTTCGTCACTACCTCCCCGTGCCGGGAGTGGGTAATTTGCGCGCCTGCTGCCTTCCTTGGATGTGGTAGCCGTTTCTCAGGCTCCCTCTCCGGAATCGAACCCTGATTCCCCGTTACCCGTTACAACCATGGTAGGCGCAGAACCTACCATCGACAGTTAATAAGGCAGACATTTGAAAGATGCGTCGCCGGTGCTAGGACCGTGCGATCAGCACAAAGTTATTCAGAGTCACCAAAATAAACGGTGGACGAACGGCGAGCCGCCCGCCACCGATTGGTTTTGATCTAATAAAAGCGTCCCTTCCATCACTGGTCGGGACTCTGTCCCGATATAAAAAATTAACAATCACTATGTTTATTTTATTAATGCCTATATATTAAAAAGTTATGCACATTTAAGTTTTCTAACAATTGTATCAATTTTTTTTCATAATTCTGATAAAGTGATAACTAGAATTTAAAAAAAATTACTTTAAAAATGATTTATTATAAGTATTAATTATATATGTTAGTGATATAGTTATTAAATATGATTAAATGATGTGATTTAACGTGAATGTGTATTAAATGATAGTTATACACCCACACACACGTACATATATAATAATATGGCTTATATTTTTTGGAACGTATATATGTATTATTTAAAAAATAAAAATGTAATTAAATAAATTACATTTATAATCTTTGAGACAAGCATATGACTACTGGCAGAATCAACCAGGGAGCTTCGTGTTCGGTTACTCGCAAGGGAGTAACTCGCGAGCGAGCCCGAAGACTTGTCGCTAGCTCTTTTTCGCGCGCGCGCGCGTTCGATGCCGAAACACCGACGCGCGCGCGACACGCTCGTATGTGCCATTTTATTTGCCGCCGGTCTTGCTCAGCCGGTCGGCGACACTCTGCTGTGTTTAACGCTATTATGTAAAGCGTACGAGAGAACGACGGAGGCGAGAGTAAACCCCCGACGCCGCCGCCTCTCCTCTTCTTCCTCCTCCTCTCCGTTCAAAAATCCACAAGATCAAAATACTCGTGTTCTTATTCTCCCAAATGTTATGATGCGCGGTCTCGAGAGACCGCGCGATTCACCCTGACGCTAGATCGACGATGGCGATGCTTAGACGTCGAGGACTGTTCTGTCTGGTTCGTACGCGTTTAACCGCACACGACCAGCAATAAGATTTCGCTACGGCGTACAAAGCGAGCGGGAAGAAGCAACTCTTCCCGCAAACTCGTATCCGTGGAGTAGATGCTCGGTAAGCGCGACGATTCCGCTGCTGCGTACGAAACGAGAGGGAACCGCGCGGCCAACACACTAGAGGCGTGCGCGCCACATAAGAGCCATTCGGTCTTGCGACACCGACTCGTGGCAATGCTGTGCTCGTAATAAATAAGTGTGCGTTAATTTTGCGCGCGTTCGGCGACGAACGAGAAGAGCCGCACCGTAATCCCCGGCGAAGAGGAATACGAGACGACGCGAGAGTCGAACGTACGTTCTCGCGAGACACGCAACCTCCAAGCATGAGAAGACTTGGCGGCGGCGCGTTCTGCGACGATCGTATATTATTTTATATATTCGTGGTTTCCAAAATCAAACATTTTATATAAATGTTCTCTCCGTGTCAGAGTCGCGACCCGACAAAACCCGTCCTCGACCCGTTCGGGCGATTCTTCGTTTGTCAACGTCGAGAGCGCGACACGTACAATATTAATCTCTCCTACCTCTTATAGTACCCAACCGACCGGCCAAGCGGTCGGCGACGGTACGGAGAGCGGTCGAAACACGCCGGAGTGGCGAGAGACTCGAGAAAGTACGTTTACGACTCGTCCGGACTCGCTCGACTCGTTCGACGCGCCGAGCGCGACGTATCTCTTATAGTACCCAACCGGCCGGCCAGGCGGTCGGCGACGCACGGTCCTACGCACGGCCGTATGCGAGCGCGAGCGCCGAAAGGCGCGTTCAATCGAGACACTGTCGCGGAGAGCGAACGATCGAAAAGTCCTATTGT
>NW_028190827.1:0-2500 GCF_048542155.1 Nylanderia fulva | reverse complement strand
CCTACATTATTCTATCGACTAGAGGCTCTTTACCTTGGAGACCTGCTGCGGATATGGGTACGAACCGGCGCGACACCTCCACGTGGCCCTCTCCTGGATTTTCAAGGTCCGAGGGGAAGATCCGGACACCGCCGCAACTGCGGTGCTCTTCGCGTTCCAAACCCTATCTCCCTGCTAGAGGTTTCCAGGGAACTCGAACGCTTACAGGGTTTTTCCGGAAAGTAATGCGTCGCATCTTTTTAATTAAGAATTTATTGATCGCATAGGTAAAACAACTTAAAATTGTTCGAAGTATGACCCTTCTGCGTCAATACATTTTTGCCATTCGCGATTTCCATGCGTCATAAGATTTCTGGAACTCCTTGACTGGGATGCTGTTCATGGAGGCCGTCGAAGTAGCTTGTACGTTGTCAACCGACTCGAGCTGTCCCATGACTCATCCTCAGTGATAACGTTGTTCAGGAAATTGGGATTATCTGCACAGAGTTGCTTGAGTTCTTCACAAACTTCCACTCGGTGTTGCTTTTGCGCATCGGTCAACACTCTGGGCACAAGTTTTGCGCAAATCTTCCGCATGGCCAAGTCTTCCGATACAATCTCGTGAACAATCGTTTTCGGCAAGTTCAATAATTCCGACATTAAGCGAACATTCATTCGACAGGTCTGAATTCAATAATTGGCGCACACGAGTCACATTGTCGTCCGTTCGCGATGTTGACGGGCGTCCTGCGCGGGCCTCGTCGGCGACCTCCTTCCGACCTTCTCTAAACATCTTGTGCCATCTGTTTGACTGCGATTTGGAAAGGCAATCGTCCCCGAAAACTTTCTTGAGCATTTCAAAAGTTTCCAGCGGCGTCTTGTCCAGCTTCACGCAAAACTTTATCGCATAGCGTTGCTCTATCGTTCTCTCCATCACAAGTTCGACGCGACCACTAAGCAGAGGTTCACAGAATAAGCCGTCCTAACCCTCCAAGCGCATGGAAACAATTGAGCGACCTACCGTTGGAAAGCTAAGGGTACCCCCCTTCCTCCCCAACCGGTCCCATCGCTCTGCGATGTATAGTCGCGTCACAAAAAAATGCGACGCATTACTTTCCGGAAAATCCCTGTATACAGAAAAGAAAACTCTTCCCGGATCTCCCGACGGCGTCTCCAGGTCATTTTGGGTTACCCCGACGAACACTCTTACGAGGGCCCGAATTATATGCGGTTCCGCTGCCGGGTTCCGGAATAGGAACCGGATTCCCTTTCGCCCGACGGGCGTGTGTCTTTCGTATAATATTTATTATTATTTCTCGACCCTCGAGTATATTGTACGCCGTCATTGACATAGGATTTCTCCTAGGGTTTAGGATCGACTGACTCGTGTGCAACGGCTGTTCACACGAAACCCTTCTCCACGTCAGTCCTCCAGGGCCTCGCTGGAGTATTTGCTACTACCACCAAGATCTGCACCGACGGCGGCTCCAGGCAGGCTCGCGCCCAGACCCTTCTGCGCTCACCGTCGCGACCCTCCTACTCGTCAGGGCTTCGTGACGACGCGAGAGAAGACTAACGCCCGCTCCCGGTTGCCGCCCCACTTGCCGCTGACGGCAGAGTATAGGCTCGACGCTTCAGCGCCATCCATTTTCAGGGCTAGTTGCTTCGGCAGGTGAGTTGTTACACACTCCTTATCGGACTCCGACTTCCATGGCCACCGTCCTGCTGTCTTAAGCAACCAACGCCTTTCATGGTGTCCCATGAGTGTCGAGTTGGGCGCCTTAACTCTGCGTTTGGTTCATCCCACAGCGCCAGTTCTGCTTACCAAAAATGGCCCACTTGGCACTCTGATCCGAAGATGCTCGTGGCTTCATAATTCAAGAAAGCCAGAGATCTCACCCATTTAAAGTTTGAGAATTGGTTGAGGTCGTTTCGGCCCCAAGGTCCTCTAATCATTCGCTTTACCAGATGAGACTCGCGCGCGTTCCGTGCGGAACGGCCGAGTGCCAGCTATCCTGAGGGAAACTTCGGAGGGAACCAGCTACTAGATGGTTCGATTAGTCTTTCGCCCCTATACCCAGTTCCGACGATCGATTTGCACGTCAGAATCGCTACGGACCTCTATCAGGGTTTCCCCTGACTTCGTCCTGACCAGGCATAGTTCACTTTCGGGTCCCAACGTGTACGCTCTGGGTGCGCCTCTTCTCGCGATGAGAACGAGACGCCCCGGGAGTGCGAGGCCGCATCGCGACGCGGCCCATCCTCCCTAGGTCGACGGCCAGGGCCGACCTTCACTTTCATTACGCCTTTAAATCTCGCGACAAGTCCCAATGACTCGCGTACATGTTAGACTCCTTGGTCCGTGTTTCAAGACGGGTCCTAAGAGTACCCAAAGCAGTAGCGTCGCCGACCGGTATCGGTCTCCCGCGAGACCGCGGGAGACGTTCGCAGGCCTGTCGAAGGTGTACCGTACTGTAACCAACAGCGGGCCAGGACCGGGGACGGCGCAAAGTCCGTAACC
>NW_028190826.1:18948-51002 GCF_048542155.1 Nylanderia fulva | reverse complement strand
CCCCTTTCCCCAAAAAAAAATTTTTCCCCCTTAAATCCTTGGCCCTTTTTTTCCCCCAAATTTATTTCATTGCCATCAGGGTTCCTGTAAACAAAAAACGGTACCCCTTACCAAACCTTTCATTGTCTTTTTTCCCCTTAAAAAACTTAAAAAAAATTTTTTTAAAAAAAAAAAAAAACCCTAAACAACTTTAAAAAAAAATTTTTTAAAAAAATTTTAAAAAAAACTCATTTTTTAAAAACTATCCCCGAAACTTTACCTACCTTTTAATCTAAAAACAAAAAAAAAAAAAAAATTTAATTTTTCTTAAAAATTTAAAAACTTTTTTTGCGATCCCCTATTCCCATTGGTCGGTTTCAATTTTGGCATTTAACACGGGGATTTTTTCCTTTTAAATTCTTGAAAAATTTTCAACTCATTTTTTTAAAACCCCCCCCCAAATTTTTTTTTCTCAAAATTTTCCCCAAAAAATTTCAAATTTTAAAAAAAACCTAAAATTTAACAATTTTTTATTTTTTTTAATTTTTATAAAATTTTTTTTGTATTAAAAATTTCCCCCCCTTTTCTTTTTTAAATTTTTTTTTTTGGGGGAAATTTTAAATTTAAAAAATTTTTTAATCTTATTTTTTTCTCGACCTAAAAAATTTACCTTTTTTTTTTTTTTACACCTTTTTTTTAAAAATTTTTTTTTTATTTTTTTTAAGACGCAAAATTTTTCCCAAAATTTAATTTCTTGTTTTTTTTAAAAATTAATTTTGGGTTCAAATTTAAAACTCCTTTTCCCGAAATCAAAAACCCTTTTCTTTCCCTCCCATTCCGGTTTTTAGGGGGGGGTTCTGTTTTAAATCCCCTCCCTTACCCAATTTTGCGTCTTCAAAACCTCCCCCCCCCCTTTTTTTTTTTTTTTTTTCCTCCAAACGGGCCATCCCCAAGGATTTTCCCCGTTTTGCAAATTTACCTTTTTCCAAATTTTCAATAAATTTTTTTTTTTTATCAAATACCCAGTTAAAAATTAAAATTAATTTTTTTTTTTTTATGATAAAAAGAGAGAAAGGGGATTCGGGTTTTTTTTTTAAAGTTCTATAATTTTTTAAATTATATTTTTTTCTTATCGAAATAATTTGTCGCGTTTTTGGTATATACAATAATTAAAAATTGTTAAAAAATAGAAGTGGGAAATTTTTATTTGGCTCGATTTTTTAACTTGCAAAGAGAGTCGCGCGACTAACTAAGGGCCCGCGCACAGAGGCCGCCAATCGTTGTTTAAAATTTATACTTTTTTCATATTTTTTTAATTTTTCAAATATCTGCGTGAATTCTAACACGTGTATCATTTAAATTTATAATTTTTTTTTATTTAATGATGTTTAAAAAAACATTGAGGAAAGAGATCGGGGTTTTTTTTTTAATTTTTTATATATTTTTTTAACTTATGTTATATTTTTTCGAAAAATATTTTTTCGCGTTTTTTTTGGCTTTTACAATAATAATTTTTTTAGAAATAAATTTTTTTTCGGCTCTAATTTAAAAAATATAAGTATGTGTTTCAACCCCGGGAAAATGGGCCCAAAGGGGGAAACGAAAATTTAAATTTTTAAAAGAAATGACCCAAATTTTTAGATCCCAAAGTTCCCCCATAAAAAATTTTTTTTTAAAAATTACTAGGGGAAATAAGCAGGGAAAAAAAAAATAGGCCCGGGAAAAGTGGGGAAGGGGGGAAAATCAAAAAAACCCGCTTTTTTTTCCCGGGCGAATGCTTTACCAAAAATTAATTTAGTTTTCGTTTCGGGTTTTTAACCCCTTTTGTCCACGCCCGGGAAAATTTTGGTCCCGAGAAGTTGTAGCCATAAAAAAACCCGTTTTCTGAAAAAAGCTGAAAATTTGGGTTTTGGGTTTTTCAAACTTCCGGCCCCGAGAACTGGGGGACCAAATTTCGGATCGTGGAAAAAGGGGTTAAGTATAGAGGAGAAAATTTTTTTGGTTGTCCCCACGGGGAAAAAGGGGGGGGGGGCCCTTTTTTCCCCAAAACAAAATAAAAAAGGGGGAAAAAAAATTTTAAAAACCTAAAAAAAAAGGGGCCCGAAAAAGAGAAAAAAAATTTTTTTAAGTAGAAAAATTGAAACTTATTTTTTGTATTATAAAAGTAGTTTGAAGTTCAATTTTTTTACATCAAAAAAAAATTTTTTTTCGTTTTTGGCCCTTTATTTTTGGGTTTTTTTAATTTTTTAAATTTTACACGAGGTTTGTTTTTTATGGCTTTTTTTTAAATTTGGACTTAAAAAGATCGGGGGTACACTGAAAAAAAAATTTTTTTAGATTAACAAAAATTTGTTGAAAAGGGGCCCAAACGGAAAATTTTTGGGGAATCTACCCGAATTCCTTTTAATCAAAAAAATACTTATTTTCACCAAAAACTGTTTGTGTACCCCAAAAAAAAGTTATTGCATTAAAAAAGGAAAATTTGGTAGAGGGTTGTTTATTAAAAGGGAAAATTTTTGGGGGGGTATTTTTGCATTAAAAAAAATTTTGGAGATTCAACCCCCAATTCCGTTTTGTCCCTTTTCCGAAAAAAATTTTTGTTAATCCAAAAAATTTTTTTCCCGTGTAGGATTTTTTGTTTTCAAAAGTTTCAAACGGTAATAGTTTAATTTAAATTTAATTAAAAAAATGTAAATTTTCGGGTTTTAAATTTTTAAAATTTTTTTTTAAAAAAATTTTTACAAATTTTTTTATAAATTTTTTTTTTTTAATATACAAATTTTTCATGTAACATATAAAAAGTATAATATTTATAAAATTTTTTAAAAAAATTTATGTATTTTTAATGAGATAAATAAAAAAATGTTTTTTTTTTATTTTAAAAATTTTTTTTTCGTTTTTTTAATTAAAAAAAAAAAAAGAAAAAGGGGGGAAAAGAGGAGGAAGCCCTGTACGAAAAACCTTTTTTTTTTTGGAAAAGTATGATGTTTTCTGGGGGTTTTACTGATACCATAATAGTATTAAAGAGTAAGGGGCCATTTATAAAATTTTTTTCAAATTTAATGGGGTTTCAGTGGCGCTACAGGGCCCTACCGGTATAAACGGGGGTTTGGAATGACTCCTCGGTTTGCAGTACGGGTGGTACCCTACTGATACAAAAATACGGGCGACGCTTTGTACCGGTACCGTGGAAAAAAATTTTTTTTATCTGGGATTGTATACAGGTATCATCATTTACCCGTATAAAATTGTGCGGGTTATCGGGCTATCGACAATACTTCTCAAAACCCCCTTAATTTTGTATACGCCCTATTTTGGGGGGGTACGGTTCGTACAAAATTTTTTAGATAGGGCCCCTAAACGCACTAAACGTAGTAAGGACAATGATTTTAACGTGTTTCACCCAAAATCCCGAAATTTGGGTTTTTAAAGTTCCCCCGGTTTTCTCCCTTGCTGCCATCTTCCCTGGCGGGCCCCCAATAGACAAAATTAAACGGTATTTTTTGCAGGAATTTGCAGCTTGGTATCGGGGGGAAAGTTTTTATTTATATACCCTTTGGGTAAAAAGGTTTTTAAATCAAATAATTGATATGACAAAAAAAAACTTTTTTGAATCGTTAACATTTTAACGTCTTCAATGGTGTTTTGGGATCGCGCTTTTTTCCGTGGTTTAAAATTTTTTAAATTTTTTTTGGTTTGCTAGTCCTGAAGCGACCAAAAAAAGGGGAAAAAAAGGAACGGTTTATTTTTTTCATTCCAAAGGGGTTTAAAAAAAAAATTTTTTTTAATTTTTTTCAACATGATCTCACTTGCAAGGGAAAGGACTTTCAAAGTTTGCACGAGAGGCAAGTATTTGGTAATTTTTAAAACCATTTAACAAGATGTTTGACTTTTTTTTGCAATTTAAAAAATTTTTCCAAATTTGTTTTTAGGGTTTGTTATACAATTTTAAAAAAGTTGGATTTAAAAAAATATGGAAAAGGGGCAATAAAGTTATAAAAAAAAATTATTTTTTAATTTTAAAAAAAAAAAAAAATTTACCTTTCAGGGGCAGAACAATTTTATTTTTCGGGGATGGTATATAACAGCGTGCTCCTAAAAAAGTGCCAGTCCTGATTTTTTCAAAATGAGGGGCCCCGAGTGGTCACTTCCCGCAAAAATGGTTTGGCACCCCTTTTGGCCCCTCCTTCCAGCTTAGCAGGGCTGTCTTTACCTTTTTTTACAAATTAGATATTGACAATGGATAAGTGCCAGCCCTTTTTGCCCAAAAACCCCCGAGGATTTAAAAACGTATGGTTACATTTTAAAAAATATCGAATTACATTATTTTTTATTTTAAAAACAAATTTTAAAATTTAAAAATTTTTTTTTTTTAAAAATTGTTAATTTTTCCCTCATTTTTTTTGGGAAAAAAAGTTTTATCTTGTCCCACAAATATTTAAAATTTTTATCAGTTACATAAAAATTTATGAAAACTCTTTTAAAATTTTTAAAATTTGGTGCTACAAATTTTTCTGTAAAGAAAAAAAATAGAAAAAATCCTTATGGGGGGGTTGAAAAGTAAGTAAATTTCAAAAGTATAATTGTTATTTAAATATAAATATTTTGGGATTTTAAAAGGGGCCCAAAAAGGAAAAGTTTAAAAAAAAAAGAAAATTTATAAAGGCTTGTCTAGCAATTCTCTCATCGTAAAATGAAAGAGATTTCGGTTAAAATCAAAATTTATGCTATGTAGGGGCCCCTTTATGTGAAAAAAAAAAAAGCAGTGAAAAAATTTCACACAAGGTTTCCTTTGATTAGGGCAACATAAAAATTCGTTAAAAAAATTTTGTCTTGCATTTGTACTGAATGTTATTTGCCCCAAAAAAATTTTGGAAGAAAATTGATAGGCTGTAGAAAAAAACAAAATGTAAAAGTAAAAAAAAAGTAATTTGGCTTTGAATGAAGGGGAAAAAACCGCAACTTTGCCAGTCGGGACAGGTGGGTCACAAAATATAGAAAATTTGGGTAAATTTCTATGTTTTTTAAATTTTTTGTGCACATTTTTTCTTTAATACATATAATTTAATACAAAAGGGAAAATAATAATATATATTCTCTGATTTTATTTAAAATTTAAAAAATTTTTAAAAAAGTATGTCAATTAAACAGTTTTATTAGGGATTTGTATTTTTTTCAAAAAAACTTTTTTTTGGTGCAACTAATAAAAAAGGATTTTTTTTTAAAAAATTTTTTAAATGATAAAAGTTTTTCAATTGATTTCTAGGGGGGAAATTTGGGGTTTTTTTTTTATTTTTTATTATTATTTATATACGAAAACTGAAACTGCAAGTGATTGTATTGTCATATCGTAAAAAGAAGTGAAAGCTGGAAAATAGCTGAGCTGCCATGCTTACGCATGATGAACATCATCGTTTATGTCTGGCAACTTGGAATAACGATGTCATTGGTCCAGGAAGGAATCCTTTAAATGCAAAGAAATATAATTAGAAGTATTGACTGGCAAACTTCGATAGAGGTAAACTGTTCCAGATGTTTTACAACTATATTCTAGATGTCTTTTTTTATAATAAAACAATAGCTTAGTTGTGTAGTTAGAAACTTAAATGTGTAAAATAAAATTATAGTTTATAATTTTATGAATTTTACAAAGTACAATATGTGTATCGTTACAATTTATGTTTATAATGCTATAGGGTGTGTCAACAGAGAATCTGGATTTTTTTAAATGTATTCGGAAAGGTTTATTCGACGAGGGTCTAAATTGAAGATTAATTCTGTGAATTAATAGAAAAAATGATTGGGAAAAAAGTTTGGGAAATGAGGGGGGAATGCTAGGTACCTCTTAAATTATAAAAAATAATTAAAGTTTAGTAACTACATTGAATTATACTTTAAATTTTTAGCTTACTTACAATGCAGTCCTAAACCTAGAAAATTTACAAGTAAGTTATATTAAATTAATTTACAAATAATTTAGTCTGCATGGGTGTAGTACTTGTACAGTGGCGTCAAAGCTGTGAAGATCGTGATGGTTCTATAAATTGTTTCTTCCACAATGATTAATAAGACTGTTTGCTGTTTCTTTTTCAATCGAAAAATATTTATAAATTGTTCGCTCTGATAAGTGAAATGATCATCCCTTAGGTGAAAACGCTGTATTTCATTATAATCAAAAATATTTCTAATTGTTCAGCATATGAAGTTTGAACAGCATTTGAGATGTTAAATCCACTTGCAATTATAAATTAATTAACCTCTCTTACATTGGATAACTTCACTTTTTTGAAAACAGCCGGTTTTATGACTATATTATCGTTATGCGACTTACCATATCGCATTGGGGTTTACCACTCGAGATGAATGTTCGAATTTTCTCGCATTACGAGACATCTCATTCTGCGAGAATACCATTTTTGCTAATCGAATGCGATATCGCATGCGATATCTAGGGTCCTCGTTTCAAGAATAGACCCCTGTCTTTAATCTGTGCCCTTGTCTTTATAGGTTTGTCGCGTCGCATGCCTCAAACTTGCTCGTTTTACTTCAATGCGCTCGTATTGGTCCAATTCGAGGAGCGTACAATACAAGCGACATTGGAGTAAGAAGGGAGTAAGTGTAAGTTGGAGCATTGCGAACGGAACAAACCGTTTATATCATGACCCATACGGTTGTAGCATTCTTCATCCCACACCTGTCATTTTACACTCGACACTTTTATTACCACATTACACTTTTCACTGCACTTTTACACTTTTTTTTACATCTTTATACATTTGTAATAAATTCAATCATTAATATACATAATGTTTTAGAAACAAACAATATTCCCTAACAACACATTCATTCATATTTGTTACATTATTAATTATTTTTGTTCTTTTCGCTTTATACTTTCAATGATAACATACTTTTCAAAATCGGGTGATTTATTCCTAGTCGCTACATTTTTGGGACCACGACTTGATATTAAAAGCCGACGTGATATTAAACACGACGTGATTATTAAAGCGAACGTGATTTTAAAGGCCGCACGTGATATTAAAGCGACACATTTTAAAAAAGCTGAGCGGACGGAATAAGTGCCAAAGTGATCGTCGTATTTGAAGTCCTGCGAAATATTATCATCGCTTGGAAGAATGCTGGAATTCTGATTTTAAGAGATTCATTCTCCGGATCTTTGAAAAATCAGAGGCGGGATTAGTCCTTCACGGAAATCTCAAATCATTTTTCGGATTCCTGAACAAGCGGGGGAAAATGCAAATCGATAGAATCACCAGTAGACCCTGTTCGGATACACAGATTGATAGGAGTTGGCGAGAGCGGGATCAAATCAGGTGTGGATCGATAATATAATATTTTACCTTCTCAAACTGGAATCAGGTAGTGATCCTATGTTACAATTCACTCAAATGAGTTTGTTTATTAAAACTACCGGAACTTTCTGGCATATAAACAACCCTAAACTCTGGTTTGCTTCTATTGAAAGTGAGTTTACGTTTATGAATTCGATTCAGATGATATTAAATATAGTCTGTCATTTCGTCCATCTGATGAACAAGCCTTAGTAAACATATCTGAGTCATTGGAAATCCACCCTGAAACGATAAATAGAATTCTTTAAAGAAAATATTAATAAATCGCTGTAAGGATTCAGAGGAAAAACGTTTGAGACCAATATTAGACTGGGTAATGAACTTAATGATTAAAAAGCCTTCGGAATTACATTCGAGAAATTCGTCATTTGTATGGAGGCAGGGATCTTTTAGCAGATAGTGGTTTTGCAAATGATTTGCTTCAACGTTCCACCAGAATCAAAACGACTTTAGCAGTAGTAGCGGTGTTCCTCTTGTGTTTAAAATTGCGGAATTAGCCGTTTAAAATTGCTGATGATCGGGACGGCGGTTTGCAGTCGCGGCAGTTTCCAATAATGCAAGTAATAAATCTTCGGATTTCGCGATTGCTACGAAGAATCGAAGCTCTTGAAGTTTCTCGTCTCGAGGATCGTTCCAAAAGCCTGATCTAGAGAGAGAGAATGAAGATTTAGGATTGTTATTCGCGTAACAAAGACAAACCAAATAAAATATTAAAAGATTACATCAATTGTTTACCCCCCATTAAAAGTTGGTGATAAGGCTAAACGATGACTTTACCTGTTTTCTATGTCCCAAAACATTATGGATTCACAGGAAAAACTAAAACACGACCCGCTTACGACTGAGCTGCTTACGACGGTGTTTCTACCAATCGCCTCATTATTTTCGACCAGACATTCAAATTGAATTTTCTTGTCGATACGGGCGCTGATATATCGGTGTTGACTAAAAAGGTTTGATGAAGCGGACGTGGCAGACTAATTTTAAAACTTTTTTGCCCGCAAATGGTACTCACAAATTAAATACTTTTAGGTCTAAAATTTAATTTTTGAACCTCGGTGTAAGGAGAGGAGAGAATTTCAAAATGAAATTTTGGTCGCGGATATTCAACGTTCCTATTTTAGGCGCCGCGATTCCTTGTCATTTTAATCCATAATGACATTAAAACAAGAAAGAAATTGATTTTGATAATGTTACCGGTCTTTATGAATACTGGAAAAAATCAAAAAGTTTCACATTTGTCCAATTTTTACCACATCTGATTCTTGTGTACCACAAAATTTTTAACCCGAAATTTCCAGGATCACCCGTTTTTCTCCAATTTCCCGGTAAAAAAAACACATGGTGTTGAACATCATATCGTTAAGGAAGGTTCTCCTTTAAATTTTGATCCCAAAGACTTACTCTGAGAAACTTTAATGTGCCAAGGAAAGAATTCAAAGTATGATGGAGCAAGGATTTGCAGGCCTCAAGCAGCTCTGGGCAGCCCCTCCCCCCACTCTACATATGGTACCTAAAAAGGAACAAAATTCTTGGAGACGGTGTGGTGCATTATAGTTGCCTCAATTCAGTGAATATCCGGATCGTTATCCCTTTTACTCATATTCAGATTTTTCTTCTTCACTGGTGGTAGAATATCTTTGCTAAAATCGACTTAGTTAAAGCGTACTATCAAATACCCGTCGTAAAGAAAGATATTTCACAAAACCAGCTGTCACTACTCCATTTGGGCTTTTTGAATTTGTAGTAATTGCCTTTCGGTTTACGGAAACGCAGCCCAAACTTTCAACGGACTCATGAACTCTTTACTTAATGATGAGTTTTGCCTTTTGTTATCTTGATGACATTCTTCATTGCTTCTAAAGATGAGGGAAAGAAAGGAACATTATTGCTCAACTTACGCATTTTATTTTGATCGTCTTCAACCAAGCTGAATGACAATCAATGTCCTAAATGTCTTTTCGGTAAAAGACGAGTTTCTTTTCTGGGTTACTTAGTTTCTAACCAAGGAGTAAACTACATCCAAAAAAAGTGGAAAAGAATTATTGATTATTCCTAAACCTAAGACACTCATTAATACGCAATTCTTAGGAAAGTATACTGTATTATCGTCGCTGTCTCAAGGATGCTGCAAATCATCAAGCTCTGTTAACAGAATATTTAAAGGACAGTTCGCAAGGAGGGATAGAAGAATTATTTCTGGACTAAAAGAAGCGGAATTAGCTTTCGAGTCATGGTAAAGAAGAACTTTACAAGTTACTCCCCTTCTCATCCTGCTCCTCATGCTCCTCTTGATTTTAATTGGTGATGCGCTGAATTTGCGTTGGTTGCATCCACTTAACAGTTCTATTGAGCGACGATATCAAACCAATAGGCATTTTTCTCAAAGAGAAACTAGACAAAGCTCAAAGAAATTATACATATGATTAGAGAACTTCTTAGCTTTATTGGCTATTAAAACCAGGTTCAGACATTTTGTTGAAGGAGGACACCTGATTATCAGAACTGATAATAAACCTTGATTTTTGCTGTCGTCAGAATTGGAAAAATAAAGCGGCACAAGAACCAGACAGATTAGGACAATGGGACTTTATTGCTCAATTCTCTACAATATTACCTATAGTTCTGGAAAAATGAATTCAGTTGCTTTTTTGGATGCTCTGTCAAGAATTGAATCTATTTCAATGCCTATTATAGTTTCTTAGAAGAACTTGCTAATTATCAGAAATATGAAGAACTTCAAGTTTACTTCTTCAAATTCTTCACTTCTGTTGAATGAACTTATTTCTTTCAGGTCAACCATTACCTATTATTGTGATTGCTCTTCGGAATGAATTCGTCCATATGTTCCTAAACTCTTACGCAAGAAGAGAATTTTGATTTGTTGTTATGGACTTCGCTCACCCCAGCGGCAAGATTGACATCTAAACAATGACTATTGAAAATTTCATTTGGCTTCTTTGAAGAAAGATGTGAAGGAATGGACTCAACTTGTCTTCCATGGTCAACGTGCGAAGATTTCAAGACACACCAAGAATTCTCCAATTAAGATTGCAATTCCTGATCAACGCTTTCAGATGTGCATTTGACATTGTGGGACCAATTCCTATTGTCAAAATTACCGTATTGTCTTACTCTGATTGAATCGTTTTCCAGATGGCCTTGAAGCTGTTCCTATTTCTGAGATTTTCTGCTGATGAAACTATTTCTACCAACATTGATTCACATTGGGTAGCCACGTTCGTTTGGTTCTCCTATCAGCATTTGACAAAAGATCAGGTCCTCAGTTTGAAGCAGCTTTATTCAAAGCTTTAACACACATAATGGGATTGCCAAAGGATTGAAACTTCTGCTGATCATCCTGACTTCACTGGAATTCTGGAAAGTGGCATCGGACTTTGAAAGCACGATTATGTGCCACGAACCAACAAACTGGGTAGAATCTTTACCTTCAGTTCTTGGGATTACGTTCGTGTTTCAAAAAAGAAGGGATTTAAAAGCTTCACTTGCAGAAACTTCTTTATGGGAACCACTCTTGTATTCCTGGAGAAATTTTTCATTTGAAGAAGATTTCCTGCAGATCCTGAATCTTCTTGGCAAAAAACCAGGATTCATATGAGGAATAATCAGATCATCGCCACAAGTCATCATTGCAAAAAAAGATCACCTTTTCGTCTCACAAGAAATCTTTTTGGTTGTACTCATGTTTGGAATTCGAGGAAGATTACTTTAGGAAGTCACTTACAACCCCTTATTATGGCCCTTTCCTATGAGGAAAAAGATCTCTGATGCATTTATTTGCAGTTATGTTTAAGGAAGAGTGTAATATTTCGACCAGAACGTCTCAAGCCAGCCGTATTCCTAGAACTTAGACTCTACGCAACTTTTATACCAGATCCTTCAGGCTCCGTTCATGCTATTTCAACTCCTGGTACTGCTACTTAACTTCTGTTCATGCTACTTTCAAACTCCTGTTCCGGCGACTTCAAACTATGTTTCTGCCTACTTCAAATCTTCTCTTCTTCTACTGTTGGAAAAAACTTTAGCACCTACCCACCAAAGGAAGAAGACCAAGTCCATTCGCAACGAATATCGTCACTTGGGGGGAGTTACTGTAGCCATTTCATCATCCAAACCTTTCTTACACTCTACCACTTTATTACCACCTTTTACACTGTTCACTGCACTTTTACAATTTATACATCTTATACATTTGTAATAACTTCCCAATTCATTAATATAAATAATGTTGTTAGAAAATCAAATTTCCATAAACAACACATTCATTATGTATTTGTTACATATAAGTTCTTTTGTTCTTTCGCTTTATACTTTAATGATAAAAACATTTACTTTTTCAACAGATCGGTGAAGTTATTAATAAGTCGCTACACGGTTGTAGCATTCCTCATCCACACCTTTCATTTACCACTTCTACACTTTTATTACACCTTACACTTTTCACTGCACTTTTACACTTTTTAATCTTTATAATTTGTTAATAACTTCAATTCATTAAGGGTCGGCAGGCGACATGGGTGGAGGACGCCTGATCGGCCGGCCGGGAATTAAGGATCTTATTTTCCAGATCTTAGCGAAAATATTGAATGAATCTTCTTAAATTTAGGTATTCTTAATCGTAAGCTCATTTGTACGTCCTCTAAAGGGCTATTTATGCAAAAAAGATAAAAATAAAATTTTTAATAAACTTGGGGGAATGCACAAGCTAGGAACCGGGTAAGGTGGGGTTAGCGCGAGTCCGTATTTTATTTATATGAAATTTTTAAGAGCGAAATGTAAAATCCGGCCTTTTAGAGGACTGTTCTTTATTATATAAAGAATATATTAAAAAAAAATTCACGAAGTTATGTCACTATTTTATGAATATCTGGACGATAAGATTCTCACTAGAAGGGGGGGTCTTCATTAAGGGCAGGGGAAAGACGTTCTGGGTAAACATGCGGACTGCTTGACAAGGAGAGAGCTCATTCCATACTTTGTCTCTCTTACATCGACATTGTAGTAGACGTCCATGAGGTACAAAAACACTAATACGTGAGCACACGGATGCAATATTGAGAGATATGTCAGCACCCGAAAAAGCGCGCTCATATTATTTTATTTTTGTGATATTAGACTATAAATAAAGACAAAAATAAAAACTATTTTAGATGACATTTATAATTAATTTTCTATATGTATTTGCATTTTAGTAATATGTATTACATTTTTGATATGTTTTTAATTTTAATTTATATAAACATAAGTTGAAATAAAAATGAAATAGTTCTGAAAATAAGTATATTATGATAAAATATTCAAAACAATAAAAAAATTAAATTTAAGATTTTTTAGTGTTTGTACCTACTGGACGCTACTACAGAGCGTTTTGTAAGAGAGACAAGATGGAATGATGCTCTCTCCTTGTCAAGCAGATTATTAAAAGCCATATTAAAAGCTTATTTCAATTAATAATCCCAATATATAATCAAACACTTATTTTTAATAATCTATAGTATTTTTAAATATTTTAAATATAATTAAAAATATTTTTTTAAGATTAATTGGGAAAGAATATTTTTAAATATAAAAAAATATTTCTAAATTATTCTTTTTCAATTAATTTTTAAAACAACTTTTTAAAATTTTTTTATATATTCAAATTACTTATGATAGTATATAAAAATAGTGTGAAATTATACTCATTGGAAGTAAATAATTATTGAGTGAAGCTTGTTATGGCACAAAATCTGAACATCGTGTACCTTGTCTGTTAATTAATTTTACCTATTTATAAAATGTTTTTATAAATCAAATGAAAATTAGTATATATATAATATATAAAGATTATAATATATAAGATTATTGATGTACATTGTAGAACTCTCATTTCTTTCTCTCTGCTACATAAGTAATTATGACGTGAAAGGAATTACGAGTAAACGTATGATGGCTCATGCAAGAATATTTAATCACGTAAAAACTTGATTCAAATATATCAATATCAATTTTTATAATATATTGGCATATAGAAAATCATCGAAATATATTTTTTATATAGGCGATAAAAACTTAAAAATTTGATATGAAAATTTTAATCATTTACAACTACCACAATACTATATATATAAATGCAAAAACTTCCGTAATAAATTTCACGTAATAAATCAATTGCACACATGCACACAGCTGGTATGTAGAATTTTATTACATTTATTTTTTGACTTATTTTACACTTATATATAGGGTATGTAGTAAAAAATATTTTAATATATAAAAAATTTTTAATAAATCGCCGAAATATATTTTTTTATTCATTTTTCTATATTTAATATTTGTTTATATCTATATATATATATATATATATTATAAACAAAATTGATTATTGAATAGTTGAAATCTAATTTATGATACTGGTGATATTTTATGAACATCTTGCATTGGATTATTACATTACTCAACGTTCTTTCACGTTATAAGTATTTGGAGCAAAAATTAACAATAAGCATCAATAATCAAAAGAAATCAAGAATATAATCAACAATCCCTAATAATAGATATATATTTATATATATAGATATATATATGTTATTATATACGTTATTGCACATAGTGCATAACCATAGATTACCAATTTCCAAAAAGTGGGTGCTTATTAGCCTTGTACGCTACTGCCTTCATGCTACGGAAGGCACAGAAAGCATTTGCAGGCGGATCTGCGTATACCGGCACGGTAGAGGAACAAGGAGAACCGTGATTATCGGTCCTTGTCTCTCTACGGTGCGTCCGCGTGAGCAATGCAATGGGTATGTACGTGTACAGACATGCATCACTACATAAAACCCGAGAATTGGTTTCTCGGCGTTGGCAACACTGAAATCGGAGTTTCGCGTTGTCACCGCGCGAGGTCTCCAACATCAATTCGGAGTTTGGGCCGACCGACCTGTCGACCTAAGGGTCGGCACGTACACCCAGGCAAACTCGAATTGATAGTGGAGACCTCGTGCGGGTGACAACGCGAAACTCCGGTTTCAGTGTTGCCAACGCCGAGAACCAAGTCTCGGTTTTATGTAGTGGTGTAGCTGTTACACGTAATACCCAACATGCATCGCGCACGCGACCACGTAAGAGAGACAAGGACCGATAATCACGTGTTCTCCTGGTTCAGTCTACCGTGACGGTATACGCGAGATGCCGCCTGACAATGCTTTTGCTTCAGTAGCAGAAAGCAGTAAGTAACGTAAAACCAAAACTAATAAGCACCCACTTTTTGGAAGTATATATGGTTATGCCACATAGATGCATACGGATATAAGAACAATATATCTATATAATTATATATATATAATATTATATATTATATAAGGGAAGGGAATGTGATTATATATGATTTCTTTTTGATTATTGATGCTATTGTATTAATTTGCTCCAAATACTTATACGTGAAAGAACGTTGCTTGGAGTAAAGTAATGTATAATCAATGACAAGGATGTTCAGTATATCATTCCAGTATATAAATTAGAGTTCAAATATATCAATATAAAATTTTTTACAATATATATATCATATATTATTAGGAATATAAAAAATGATTTTTAAAAAAAATATATTTCGGCGATTTAAAAAGTTTTTAATATATTGAAAATATTTTTACTACAGACAATATATATAAGTGTGTAAAATAATTCAGAAAATAAATTAATAAAACTCTTACATTACCAGCTGTGGCATGTTGTGCAATTGATTTATACTTGAAATTTCTTTACGGAATTATTTTGCATTTTATATTAAGTATGTGTAGTTGTCAAATGATTAAAAAATATTTTCAATATCAAATTTTACTATTTTTAAGTTTATCGCCATATAAAAATATATTTCTATTTGTTTTTCTATATTCCAAGATATTATAAAAAAAATGATTATTGATTATTTGAAACTCAAGTTTTTTACGGATTAAAATATTCTGAATTGAGCATCATACGTTACTCGTAAGTTCTTTCCACGTCATAAGTACTTATGTAGCAGAGAGAAAAAATGAGAGTTATACAAGTAACATCAATAATCTTTTATATTAGTAATCTTATAATTATATATAATAAGATTTCATTTATTTATAAAAAACATTTATAAATAAGTAAAAAAAAATATTATACAGACAATGTACAAGATGTTCAGTTTGTGCCCATAACCAAGCTTCAATCAATAATTATAACTCCAATGGATAGAATTCACAAGAATTTTTATATAATATTTAATAAATATTTGAATATATAAAAATATTTTAAAAAATTTGGTTTTTAAAAATTAAGTGAAAAAAATATTTAAAAATTGTTTTATATTTAAAATATTCTTTTCCGTCAATTAATTTTTAAAAAAATATTTTTAATATTTAAAAATATTTAAAAATACTATATATTATATAAAAATAATTGTTGATTATTATATTGGATATAATTGAATGAAGCTTAATATGGCTTTTAATACTTGCTTGCAAGGAGAGAGAATAATTCCATCTTTTGTCTCTCTTATCGCCATATGTAGTAGCGGTCATGTAGGTAAACACTAAAAAATTAGTAAATTTAATTTGTGTTTATTGGTTTGGAATAATTGGATTCATTAAATACTTATTTTCAGAACTATTTCAATGTTTATTCATACTTATGTTTATATAAATTATAAATTAAAAACATATCAAAAAGTAATACATATTAATAAAATGCAAATACATATAGAAAATTAATTATAAAATGTCATCTTAAAAATAGTTTTTATTGTGTTCTTATTTACATATGAATACAGATACAAACAAATAAAAATAATATGATTAGGCCTTGTGCTGACATTATCTTCTCAATATTTGCATCCGTTGCTCACGTATTAGTGTTTGTACCGACAGGACGCTACTACATATGCGATGTTGGTAAGAGAAGACAAAGAGGGAATGATGCTCTCTCCTTGTCAAGCAGTCAGCATGTTACCACAGAAAGTTCCCCTGCTCCTTATGAATTAGTGAGGAATCTTATCGCCGATAGTTCATTAAAAATAAGGTGACATAACTTCGTGAATTTTTTTTTAAGATATTCTTTATATAATAAAGCAGTCCTCTAAAAGGGACGGATTTTAATTTTAGCTCTAAAATTTATAAATAAATACAAATACTTGGACTCGCGGCTACCCCAACCTTACCCTTCCTAGCTGTTGCCTTCCCCCAAGTTTTAAAAAATTTTATTGTTTATCTTTTTTCATACAAATAGCCTTTAGAGGGACTTACAAATGAGCTTACTGATTTAAGAATTATCCTAAATTAATAAGATCATTCAATATTTTCGCTAAATATACTGGAAATAAGAATCAGTAATTCCCGGCGGCCGATAGGCGTCCCACCATGTCGCCCTGCCGACCCTTATCTGTGATGATTAAAACTTGAGATATTTGCAGCTCGCGACTTTACCAACTGTTTTCGAAAAATTTATTACGTGAAATCGTAGAAAAAGATACAGAAATATTTTTTATACTTAAAAATACAAATTTCGAAAAACTCAAAAATTATGTTCATTAATTTTTCGCTTCAATTTATCCTATCCATTGTATACAAAACATTTTGACATCCACGATTGTTTATTAGTCTTCCCACTCTCCTTGTTGTCAAATGATGCTTGATCAGCTGGTGGTCAAGAGGCCAGATCTTGTCGTTCGTTCTCTTTGAAGTTCACCGACATCAAGCCGGCTCTCTACAGATGCTATCGCAACGCGAACCTCTACGCGGGAGCGTTGATGTTTTCTGCCATCGCGAGGAGTGTTTGCGCCAGGGTTCTACGGGAACTGTCATCGTCGAGCCTCCGGGTTGTATTCCGTGGCCTACGTCACAGTGCCGAACGACACGGTGGCAAAAAAATTTGCGCGGTAAAAAAATGCATTAATTAAGCATATATATATATATATAATGTAAATTTGCATCAACACTTGGTGTTTTCAATTTTTTATTTTTAAAAAATTTTGATTTTTTTTTATAGTGGTCCTGGTAGAAAATAACTCGCCGCCTGTGGTCAACATCATCAACAACTTCTTTCCATGTGAAGTTTTGTTATTTACATCTGTTATTGTTGCAAGGAAGATTTTCGCAAAAAATTGTATTCTTGAATATTAAAAAAAAAATATATTCTTCCTCTAATACGCAAATGGGAGGGGAAGATACAAGGGGATCCTGACACTTTTATTGGTAAGAAACTCAGACTTTGTAAGCTGCTTCCGATTGTTAATTTGTAAAGTATATTATTTCTATGGTTGCGCTATTAAATTTCCTTGTTTTTATGCCAAGAAATAAATCTAATCTTTGAGATTTATTTTTGTAATTTAATTTTAATTTTCTATTCCCTATGAAGAAAGGTAGGCGAGAAAATTTGGGATTACTGATATGTATTTAAATTAAGATGCTAAAAAAAAACTAGGACAGAGAAAATAGGATGCTCTAACAAAATATGTGAAGTATGGATCCAATTAAAACTACTGTACATTACCTAATAATAAATATTAAATTTCAACTTTAATTTTTCTACAGAGGATAATCATTCCCTGATACAATTTGCGAAGTGATTTCCCTGCCTGTAAGTTAATTTGATATTTTCTTTTAAATATTTTATTGTAAAGAGACTGCAAGTGTATTATTTTTACTACCAGGAAAAATAATATAAATAATGCTACCAAACCAAATTAACCGTACAATTATAAAAATGTGGTATCAATTTTATGAATGTTTATAACGAAGATAAAAAATGGAAAATGGCGATTACTTGAAATGGATTGGAGACGTAGTGCCATCACTTGATTACCCCAAACTCAAGAATAAGAAAATGTAGAGATATAAATTCAATCGGAAATTCACTATTGTGATATCATTTCCCTTTTAAAATTATTCTCAATTAATCCTATTATTCGATAGTATTCATATTCTATAGAATAAATAAAGAACAATCCACAACAACTTGAAAACATAATAATCTAAAGGGCAGTAATAGAATGTATAAATGTGTGAAAAGTTTCTTGATAGAATGTGGAGATGTCTTTCTTGTCTAGAATACTGATAATAAATATTTTATAAGAGATCAATCAATCAAGTGCTCTACCTGGTATGTATACCATATTTAATTAAAATATAATGACAATATACATCAGTTTAAATAAAAAGGTTTTAATTTAGGAGATTATATAGAATAAGACAAATCAAACTTTCCCTGCATCTGTGAATAAATTTGGATGTAATAAAAAATTATATATATATATATATTAGATTATTATTATATATATATTATAACTATATTAATTTTATATACTATAAAAATAGTATATATCTATATGTATAATAATTATTTTTTTCTATTAATAAAACATTAAAAATTAGTCAAAAGTTATGATACGATATATGAAATAATATTGTATATTGAAATATAAAGAATTTCTATTTTAAAATTAATTTCTACGTTTGAACGTCGATTCGAAAACGACGAATTACAGGATTGTTTACAATCTTTAATAATTTGTTCTTGAAAATCAGACAAACGAATCGAAACTGCTCACATATTATTGTACTTATAAACAAACCATAATATAATATAAAAAAATAAGTTTCTACCTTCGCCCTCGAACCAGGAAAAATAATAATAATGCGGAAGCCAATGACTGATTGATTTCCCATGTTGGAGTTTTACCTGATTATGTCGACACGAGGGACAGGAATATACCTCGGAGGCAAAAACTTCGTTTTAAAACACCCCTACGCAGATATTGTGTGCGCAAGGGAGACGTTACCGGGCTTATAAACTATTTCGAGCAACCAGGCGCAGTGAATCTCAAAATATAAAATTGGGCTTTATCAAGATTATATTTTTTATTTTCATTATTAATTTTATATTTTTATTTTCGAAAATTTCATTATTAAGAAATTGCCGAAACAAAAATTACAATTATCCAGTGTTGTGCTTACAATTTTAGATGATTTATAAATTAACTAAAATAAAGAGAGATAAAAATATGTTTCAATAATCTTAAGAAGAAAAGGTTATTTCTTGTTAAGTGTTATATAGATAAAAGATAAAATTATATGGTAATTCATCTAGATAACTGCTTAGAATATTATTTTTAAATTGTTATGTAAAACAAAAATTATTTGAAAAAAAAATGTAAATTATAAAAGCAATATAAAATATACTATTTAAATATAATAGAAAAAAAAACATTTATTATTTTTTATAAATTGTTATGCTATTGGTGGTAAGTTCTACTATTTATTGTGTGTGTAAGTATTTTATTGGCCTCATGATCTAAACCAAATTATCGCATATTATTTTAGGCCAATTTAATAAAGATAAATACTTTTTGGTTTAAGAATATTCTATAACTTTATATTTTATATAAAGATAAGAATAATGCCAAAATTTCACAAAAAATAATATATTTACCTTTCTGGAAACATATGCAGGAAGGCGAGCGGAGTTTCCATCGGGCAATGCCCCGCCGCAGGCATTCAGTCCACACTTAGCATTTTAATTTGTCACGTTCTATCAAATTCTTCCATTCGTTTCTTAAATCGTACCTTTCCTGTTTAAGTGTTTTTTCTTGGGCGACTCTTATTTCTATTCGGGCTTGTAGTATCTTCGCTTTTCGTTTCACAGCTGTGTGCTTCGGCTCCATTGCTTCGAGATATCCCTCGGGGATATATCATTTTTAAATTGAGCGAAGCGATTCTCACCTGCCTTTTTAGTCAAAGGGCGCAGGGAGAGTAGGATCATCTCTCCGCAATACAAATTTTCCAAACAAGAAAGCCACTCTTGCCTGGTCTGGATAAATACTTTACTACTTTGTAATACCGTCGTATCTACAGCAAATAATCAATATATATATATAGATATATATATATATATATATTCATGTTGTGCTTAGATTAGTTTAAACTTAACCGATAAGATAAAAATATTGTAAATTCATCTTACATAAGATGATTGATTTTGTTTTAAATAAATCTAGATAGAAGGATTAAAATTATATGACCAATTAATCCAGATTAATTTATTTGAAGACAGCTTTTTTAGTGTAAACCCAATCTGAAGAAACAAAAAGGTTAAAATTTATAAAAAAGAATTATTATAATTATAAAAATAATAAAACATTATAAAATAATAATTATAAAATAGAGGTTATATTTTTTAATTTTATGGCTTACTATTCCTCAAGGTTACTATTTAAGTATTTTTATATGACCATAAACCAAAATCATCTAAACATTATCTAGAATAGTTTGAAAGATAACAGTTTTTTTAAAGATGCCAGAATAGATTAATATTATTTTTATTATTAAAGATAATATAAGATAATAAATAAGATGAAAGATAAATAATTAAAAAAATAGAATTTACTTAGAAAAGAAAAAATAAAATAAAAAGATAATAAAGTCAAAATTTCATCTAGATATTCTCTAAATAATTTATTTAGATAACAGCAAATATAATTCTAGTAGAAACTGACATTATTAAAACGTCAAAATAATGCCATTTTGCTGTTTTTAAAAACTATATACTATGATCTAATTATTCAGAATTAAAAATCCAATTCAATGTAACGGTTACCCTCTTTGGTGCATATTTACTATGTTTCTTTAATTTAAAATTGGTCTACTCGGACCGGTATCCTCCTCGCCCAAGGACCTAGCAGTTCGCGTGTTTTTCAAGTTTAAAAACTTGGGCGTTACAATTTCTTGCCCGCCTTCTTCTGCATAGCAATCTCTGATAGATACTCTGTCCAGCGGTTCTTTTGTACCGTGTCGATAAAAATTCTATATTGTAGAGAAAGATTTTGACTGAAATCGCAAAGCAATATTCTCTTGACTTGGACGATGGACCCCTAAAATCTCTGCCACCGGAACCGGTGTTAAAAAACTGTCTTTACGTTGTGCGATGTCGTCCCTCGTAACCAAGACAAAACGATTTTTTTAGAGTACGGCGCAATCCGTTTCGCGTAGTGGATGCCGGCCACATGTGGTATGTGCTTTACTTCCCCGCTCTCCAGATACTGTACAATATTTTTCTTTACTATTCTTTTATAAAATTTTCGAGCTTGTATTATCACTCCTTTTCCTAATTAAAATATAAAAATTTTACACAACATAATTTTAACAATTAAATTAAAAACTGATAAAATCATACAGAGTGTCCTATAGGAAATGAGGAAAACAATCTGCTTGTAATTTTTAAGCGTGCAGTTATGAGAAAAACAAAAATTGTTTGGAAAGAGGAACAGTCTGCAGTTTTTTAATAGATATAAATAATGTTACGTGGCTCATTTATTTTATTAATAAAAAGTAATGAAAAAAGTGAAATAATACATAACTAATACTAAATATTTTTAACAGTGCAAGATTTAATAGCCCCCAAAAAAAGCTATTAAAAGGATCGTTCAATAACATAAAAGTGACATGTTAGAAAAAGTTAGTTTTTACGAGTTTTCGTAAGAACAAACATTTTGTTGCAAATTCAAATGATTCGCACTTGAAAATATTATCATTAGCTTAAATGTAATTATTAGTATTTTTTCATATTTTTTTTTCCAATAAAATAAACTAGTATATCGAACATTTTATTTATATCCATTAAAAACTTATCGACGTTCCTCTTTTCAACACATTTTTTGTTCTTCAATAATGTATAATTCGACGTCGATAAATTTATTGGAAATTGGAGGAGATTCGAAAACTCTTTAGTCACTGCAGTTCTAAACATCAACTCGTGCCAACTTCTACCCACCTGGAATAGGACCACGGTGATTTCGAAGGGAGGGACCAAACTGCAATCTTTGTTTTGCAAAGCAAGCCTTCCTTTTCCCCAACCTTTTGGCTTCTTGTTTTCAGATTTAGATTTTTTCTTCGACTTTTTCAATTTATCTCCCGCCTAGGTAGATAGATAATGTAATGATGATGAAAATTCTACACTATTCTATATTTAAATTGGATCCTGTAAAATAACCTAAAGTGCCAAAAAAGGAAAATAATTTAAATTGAACACAAAAACCTCTCTATGAGTGTTTTTTGAATAGTTGGGGGAAACCCAAAAAGTCCATATTGTTTAACTTTAAATAAATAAATAAAAAAAATATTATTTTTTTTCATCAGATCAAAGTTTTCGAATGTGAGAATACTAGCTGTTTTTAAAATCCAATTTTGCATAGGATGAATTTAAAAACTCTTTTTAAAAAAAACCTTGACGATTCGTTTTTTGTTTGTTTTACATTCAGGACAATACCCAAAAATCTTTAGTTGGAAATTTCCTCCCCAGCGGGGGGGCTCAGACATCCCCAAAAGATACGCGTGGTTGATTCGTCGCAAAGAAAAGTTTATTTTCGTCTGTTTCCCGGGGCATTTTTTGCAACCGCATTCTCGGGCACTGCTTCCCCCGGATTGTCCATACACGTCGAGAAAGGGGGGGCAACACGGTTTCGTTTGCCATTGCTGATCATGAATTTTTTATCTTCCGATGTTCTCTTGTTAATAATTTGCGTACTTCAATTTTTATTATTTTTCCCTTTGGGGTTAAACTTCAGCCCGCTCAAGCTGATTATTTCTGGTTAAAAAAAAAAAAAAATTTTTTAAGGGAAAGGAAAAAAAAATTCTTAAGTAAAAGGAAAAAAAAAAAAAAATAATAAAAAAATAATATTTAAAAAAATATAAAAATAAAAAAAATAATATTAAATATATAAGTAATATATAAATAAAATAAATCAAAAAAAAATAATAATAAATAAAAAATAAAAAAAATAAAAATATAAAAAAAATATAAAAAAAATTTCCCAAAATAATAAAAATAATTTTAAAAAAATAAAATAGAATGCAAAATGTATAAAAAATATTATGAATCCCCAAAATAGTAATACAGCCAAGGGTGCAATGTTCCAGTCAGTTGTTGCAATCTTTTTTTTTTTTTTTTATTTTGGCAACTGAAAAGTCTTACCAAAAATCCAACTTCTTTGGGGGCTCCTCTACTTAAAATTTTATCTTATTTTTTGGCCTTCAGTTTTAATTTTTGTCAAATAAATATGAGACGGATGGCACGTGGCCGTTATACCATTTCAGGTACATTAAAAGGGGGAAACCATCATTCGTGAACTCCCACAGGACATTAAAAATTTATTTCTTTTTCCCTTTTTTGGGAAAATGTTTTTACAATAGTTTTAAAACCCCAGGCACCGTTTCTTCATCGAGGAAAGTCTATGCATCTCCAATTTTTTAATACAAGCTCTCCGCTTTTTACCATTTTCCCTTCTTCTTTATCTTCTTTCAATTCTCTCTTTTCTTTTATGCTATTATAAATAATTTTGTTCTCTGTATCACCCAAACTTTATTTTTTTCATAAGCTGTATAAGGGTCTTTTAAAAATTAATTTCATAATCGTATAGTTTGTACCCCATTTTTTAATTTTTTTCCCACAAAAAAATAATTCTGCATATCTGTTTTCAACATGCAGTTGTTTTCCCCCATCGAAACCCTGAAAAAGATCAAAAAAAATCAGTAGCCCCTTTTTAAAAATCCTTTTGTATTTTTTTTTGTCAAATGCTTGATAAAATAAAAAAAAATTTTTAAAAATTAAAAAAAAAAATAAAAAAAAATAAATAAATAAAAATTTAATCCATATAAAAAATATTAATTTATATGATGATTATGAGCTAAAATTATATGAGACTATCATAATTAATAAGTGTAAAAAAAATTTTTTAATTACGCCCAAAAAAATTATATATATTATTAATAAGAAATTTGTCAGTAAAAGCTCCCCTTTTTTTTTTAAAAACCCCCCAAATCTTCATCTCGATTTAAGAGCCAAATATATAATATATTCGAAAAAATGGGGGTCCCCCCCAAACCCTTTCCCCCCCTTTCGAAAAAACATGAAACATATGTAAAAAAAGGGCAAAGTTTTTTTTTTAAATGGAAATTATCAAAAAACATCAAGTGTCATCCCCTTTAAAATCTTCCACGCTTGTGGGGCTGGAGACGTTATAATCGCCTCCTTCTTCCCGTCCATCGTCCCCCACTTTGAGTACATTTTGTGCCGAAAATGATATAGGGAAGTGTTTTTAAAAACAAAATCCCAAATTTGGGATGTGCCGCGACATTTCCCCGTTTTTACTCCGTCCCCCAGATGACGGCTGACGGCTTTTGGCGGGAAACTTTGGGAAAAATTTTTTTCCGGAAACTAGGGGCCGCTTGGAATGCAACAGATAAATGCGATAGCAGAGGGCGACTGCAGACGCCGCCATTGAAAATGTAAGAATAGAAAAGGGAAACTTAAGGTCGAAAGGTGGGTTCGGCCAAAACTCGAATTGATGTTGGAGACCTCCCCCCGGGGGACAACGCGAAAACTCCGATTTCAGTGTTGCCAACGCCAAAAACCCCAAATTTTTTTCGGGTTTTATGTATTGGTGCATGTCTTTTACAGGGAACATACACCATTGCTTGCTCCGCGGACGCACCGTAGGAGAAAGGACCGATAATAAAGTGTTCTCCTTGTTCCTCTACCGTGCCTTTTAAAGCGAATGCCGCCTGAAAATGTTTTCGGGCCTTCCGTAGCAGAAGGCAGTAGCGTAGAAAAGGGTTTTAAGCACCCACTTTTTGGAAATTGTTTTATAGGTTAAAGCACATATGTGCCCTATATATATACAGGGTGATTCAGGGGGAAAAAGGGAAAGATTTTGTGGGTGATAGTATAGGCAAATGCGAACCCAAAAAAAGTCCTATTTTAAAATGTGCCCTTTTTTTTTTAATTAAAAAATACTTTCCCTGCTCTCATAAAAGAACGTAAAAATGACCTCAAAGAGCTCCCCTTTTACAGTCAAAAAAAAATTAGAAAGGTATTGAAGTCGGAGGTGGCATTTTTAAAAAACAACTTTTAACTTAGTCATTTGGTCTACTTTTTTTTGTCCCCTTTTATTTTTTTTTTGCCGTGAGTGGTTTATTTTAACCAATTTTAAAAAAAGAAAAAAGGGTTTAAAAGGAAATTTTTTTTTTTCGCATTTGCCTTACTATCACCCACTAAAATTTTTTCCCCTTTTCCCCCTGAAACACCCTGTAAAATATTATAAAATATATATATATAATATATAATATATATATTTTTAATTTTATTTATTATATAAGGTATTTGATTATTCTTGATTTCTTTTTGGGTTATTTATGCTATTTTATAATTTGCTCCCAAATACTTATAAAAAGTAAAAAAACGTTGGGGGAATGTTAACAATGCAAGGAGGGCGGATACACCAGTATTAAATTTGGTTCAAAAACAAACCAAAAAAAATAGGAAAAAAAAAGGGGAAAAAAGATAAAAAAAAAAAAATTTCGGCGATTTTTAAAAAATTTTTTTAAAATTTTTAAAATATTTTTACTACATACACTATATATAATGTTTAAAAAAAATTCAGAAAATAAATTTAATAAAAATCTACATATACCAGCTGTGTGCATGTGTTTAAAGGGTTTATTACTTGAATTTATTTACGGAATTTTTTTTGCATTTATATTTTTTATAGTATGTGTAGTTGTTTAAAAAAGATTAAAAAATTTTTTTTAATATCAAATTTTTAAGTTTATCGGGCCTTTTATAAAAAATATTTTCTATGATTTCTATATTCCAATTTTATTATAAAAAAAAATTTATATTGATATATTTTTAACTCAAGTTTTTTTCGTGTTAAAAATTCTTGCATTGGGGCCCCCCCTACGTTACGCGAAGTTTTTTCACGTTAAAAAGAATTAGTAGTAGAGAGAAAGAAATGAGAAATTATACAAGAACATCAATAAACTTTTAAAATTTTAATCTCCCAGAAGCAATGGATGTATTATGGACCCTACATTTTAAAACCCAATTTATGTCCCCTATGTCCATGGACATTTAAAAAGGGGGATAAATTGGAGGGGGTTTTTGGATATGAAAAAAAGTCCAAAAAAGTTTCCCTCCTATGGACATTCAATATATGTTCAAATTTAAATACTTGATTTTTGTTTTATTATGACGTTAAAATAATATTCCTTTCGTTCCTAAAAATGTTTAAAATATTTTTCAAAAATTCCTTTAATTTTATGGAATATATGTAATTATATATTAAAATATGTTATTAATAAATATATCACACAAATATTTTTAAATTTACAGTATATATAAAAAAATGTTTTTTGAAAATGTTTTATAGTATCATTTAATGTATAACTAAAACTTATATATTTGAGAAATAATTTTTAATATAAAAAATCTGTTCTTTAATGCACGATCAAAAATATATGTATATGATTATTATGATGATGAATAAGTATGGTAGGGGTATGATGAAATATTATTTAGTTATCGCAAATAATTTTTTTACTATAATTATTTTTACACTAATGTTAGTTAATTATTTTTATCTTAAAATTATTATATTTTTTTATATACCAATTAAATATAATTTATTAATAAATAAACTTATTTATTAAATCTATAAATTTATTTATTTATGTATCGGGGGCACAGGTCCCCGTCAGAATGAACGGCTTACTGCGTCTCGTCCTTGACGTCGCGGTAACTCGAACGCGGTTGATGCGAAGACCAAAACAACCGCGAATCACTTATTATAGGATAGTTAATGTTGGGGTCAGTGAACCTTCCGTATTACGGCGACGATTGTAAGCACGTATTACATACACGTAGTGTTTTTAGTGCTGGTTGAGGGTTGCGGACCTGGGCACAATCTATTGACATTGCTTTAGAAAATTTATCAAGGTAAGACGTTTTACTATATTATTATATAATAATAATTTTGTCCACATCACGACACCATCACCTACGGCACGCACAACGCACGCATAATTTCCTCATTCATATATAAGTGATGGACGTTTTCGTTCATATTCGTTTCCGAGGTTCTATAATCATTTAATGATAATTAATCTATACACAAAATGTTTTAGAAATAGACGCTAAAAATTTAAGAGCATATTCTACTCACTACTAATGATAAAAAGTATATAAACATGCGGAGACAGCTTTCTTTTCAAGTTATAAACATTTTTTATTTACATCGGGGCAAACATTATCTCGCTTCGTTTCTGAATTGGTCCTATTCACTTTTTATTAGAAATAAACACAAAGTTTTAGATGGAGCTGTATAAATATTATAGAATCATTATGCTATTTGTATTCATAATGTGAAAAAAAAAAAAGTACTCCGGACTCGTATTATCATTTCGGGTGACAAAATAAATATTTTCGAGAATTTTTGGGCTCTTCGATAAGATGTTTTTTTTTTTTTTTTTTTTTTTTTCCCCTAATGCGATGTCGATGGACACGTGCATATTAAATGTGGAAGAAAATTATTTTCAACAATTTCTGTAATGAAATGTTACAGTTTCAAATGTTCGTAAAAATGGTATAAAAGATTTATTAAAAGCTGTTATTGTTTTCATCCTTACAGTTAGAAAATATGCTTTTTAAGTTGGCGATTTATTTCGGAAACACCCTGTATACATGGGGACATTCGTTACTAACATCAACGTTTTTTCCGATTATTGTTTTATTTGTTTTATTTTTAAATGTTTTTTACTGATTGCGAATAGCGTTATTTATTAAATTTTTTAGATTATTAGTTCTATCGATTCTCGAATTTTCAACGGATTTAATCCATTAATTAAAGGTTAGGAAACATATTAACAATTTTAATGTTTTAATATAATTTTAAAAATGCCAACCAAAAATAAGAAGAAAATATTATCGAAGAGCACAAGAGATAACTAATCGTAATTAAAATGTTCACAAAATAAGAATTTATGCCTTATTAGAAAGTTACACACTTCAGTTTCAATAATAATTTAGAGGATTGCAATTAATTTTTGATATCAATAATGGTGCGCGACGGAGGAAGAAAGCAGGCTAGGGAAGGGCGAAGCGAAAGGACAGCGACGAAACATGCACTCGACAAGCGCCGTAACGTGAACAAAAATATATTTACTCTAAGAACAACACAAAATTACAATTTGTTTTACCGCACAGAAATACAAAAAGATAGCACGAGGAAGTCGCATGTATTAGAAATTGAATTGCAATAACGGAGAAAAAGCCGGGTTCGAAAATAAATTACTGACACCCTGGTCCGCAAAGCAACGGTAATTAGCGAGAAAAGACAACCGAAAAAGACAAGCGATCTTTTTCGGGAAGAGAAAGTAGAAGCCCACTCTATTCGCGACGAGCAATCGGAAGAGCCCCGCGGTCACGAGCGAGGACGGGTGTAATAGTCCCGGATTTCGAGAACCTTAGAGAACATTTTCCTTGTCGATGCGGATGTTAAGGGCGAAAGTACGTTTACGATAATATTTACCTTTTAGCAAGTCATATTTGTTGTTATTGAACTTGATTTTCTCTCCTCTCGCACGACCGCGGGTGTTTTTTGTTTTGTTTAGATTAAAGTGAAAGTTAAACGCAAGCGTTCTTTTTCGCAGGCGCGAGGGGGGGGTATCTGTCTACTTGTGCGGGCCGAGCGCGATTTAAAAATATTAAAATATGCCTGTTAACATTGAAGGTTTTATATACGTAATGAGGTTATGTGAATGCTGCATGCTTAATTGCATGAATTGAATGTAATTACATTAATGCCCTTCCTTTCAGCTTTTTATCCTTCGATTTCGAAAACAATTAATGATTTTAGAAACCGTGTGAATAATTATAATTCAGACCGTGATTCCCGATGATACAGAACATAATTTTGAGAACTTGAATCTACAAATTGTGTGAATTGAATAACTTATAATCGAGAAATTTCCACTACTACTGATTTCCAAATTCTATACGTGGTTGCAAGAAGGGGCATTAAAAAAGAATATAACCATTTTACTGCGTTTAAATGAATTAATATCTAATATGAAACTTAAATTTCCGGAATTGCTAAAAAATGCTTCGCAGTTTATGGAGGAACTCCCAGAAAAATCAAGTAGAGACGTCGTTGCACCAGGACATTACATCATTTCGGTTAAGTAGTAAGTGAATGAAAGACTTTTTATCGCGCGGTTCTTTCAAATTAAACTGTATTGAAGTTAAACATTAACACGATGGCCTTGCCATTATTCAAAAGTCAAAGTAGTTCAAGTTTATCCCATTTTATGTAATTTAGTTGAAAATTACATGAAGTTGATGTCATTGGAAGTTATCATGGACATGGGAAAAAACCCACAGATGCCAATGTATTTTTACCAATCTTCACAGAACCAGAATAAGAAAAAAATTTAACTAGTCATGGGATAAAAAGTAAAGAGAAGAATCCACTTATTCTTTTAAAATTTAAATCTTTATATGCGATTGTTCCTTGCTAGAGTTTTTATTACTTAATAACAAAGGATCATTCGGGGTATTACGCATGTTTTAAATGTACAGCTCTAAGGGCAAATATTATCCAAATAGAATGATTATCCATATTTAAATGTTGTTCAATTAAGAACAGATAACGATTTCCGATTTAAAATTACAAGGAAACCATCAATAGTACATAAATACGTGAATCGATTCCTAATATACATATGGGTGGAATGATTTTCCATCTGATCCTATGGCATTTAATATTCTTGGGAGTGTTAAAAAACTGATTTCTTTATGGTGTACGGACAACCTAAAAACAAATTATCCTTTTTCAAATATCCGAAATACAAAGTTTTAGAACACAAAAAAACAAAAAATATATACCTTCCGAATTTAATCAAAAATCAAGGATCCTTTGTTGAAAGTAAAAGTGGAAGGCAACCCCGAAATTTAGAACTTTATTATATACGGGATTCTGTGATTTTAAAAATCTATTCTAACATCATGATAATATTAAATTTTTTAAACTTTAATGTAGCTATCACTATGGGTCTAATTCAAAAACAATGGAACAATATTTAGATGATTCCAATCCTTCTTGCAATATTTTGTAGAAACATTTATTTAATTTATATGGTAAAGAAAATTTGCATGCCACAACCTGCATCATTTATTACATATTGTGAGGACGCGAAAAAACAAAATTTGGAAGTCTTCAAGAATTTCAAGTGCTTTTCCGTTTGAAAACTTACTTTACAATCTAATTAAAAATGATTCGAAAATAATAAAGAATTAGAGCAAAATGTTTTTTTGTCGTATAACTGAAAGGCAAAACTAGTTTTGTATGTTTATAAATTCTAATGTCAGAGTTGAAATGTAACGAGCCCTCAATTTTTAAAACAACATTTAATGGTCCACTTATTATTAATTTTCAAATTGGGTAAACAATTGGCAAAGCGGTGTTTAAACAAATTTATTTTAAAATAAATGCAAACCCGATAATTGAGGTAGCTTAAAGACGAAAACATTATTGTTATTTTAGAAATTTTGTTGTAAATAATGAGGGCTTTTCGTAAATCGGAAATAAATAATAAAAAACGCTTACAGATTTTTTACACCTACAATGTAAGTCGTCAAATTAAGGATATATGTAATCATTGATATTGGAAATTTAGAATCCTGGGATTTAGGGCCAAATTGCCCAAATAAATAAATGTTCTGAAAGGAAATATAAAAACTAAGTAGTAGTATGTAGTTTTTCCCTTATTACATCAGAATATTTTTAAAAATTTTTCTTTTTTTGTGCTTCTTCGCTAAAAAAAATGTTAATTTTTTATATATTTATAAGAAATATAGAGATAAATATAATATATATATCATATACCAATATCTAATATATAGAGGAGGAAATGGAGGAAATAGGTTTGCAATTGTTGTGTAGAAAGTTATTGAGTGTTGGCGCCTTCCATATATAAATTGTAAATAGAAAATTGTTTTGTTGGAATTAAAATGCCTCCTGAAATTTTTGTTGAAATGTTTGAAGAAATGGAGAGATCATGACTATCGTAAGGTTTATAGATGAAGATACAGTTGATTGTGAGCTGTCCCATCTACCTGGTTATCATTTAAAAAATGTCTTGGCCACCGTTTCATATGGAAAAAAAAAATTGTTAGCGGCTATCAAAAAAACATGCCAAACCAAATCATTGTTGGCCTTCATAATGTTATGACTTTCAGAAAACAGCAGGTAGAGGGGTTATGGTTTAGATAAATAAAATATTTAAATATTTTTATACATTCCACATATACTTTTGTGATCAATATATATGTACCTAATCGGTTATTTGTTATAATATATAAATATATTTACTTGTATTTTCAGGAAGATAACTATAAAACGCCAGGGAAAAAAGCCAAAAAGGCTGATTAACATCTGAATTAAACTCCTGAGACTGATACTGATAACATTTCGAAAAAGAACAATATCCCCAAAGAAATTCTTTTTGTCATCAGCTGAATCACCGAAGAGTTGCACTAAATTACGGAAGCCTCCAATTATGAAAACACACAAAGTTCGTTTTGGTAAACGAAGCACCTTCCCGACGCCCGGATCGGATCGTCGGTGCCAGGAGTCGGGAAGAGGGGAGGACTCAGATTACAATGACCACCACACACGGGTGCTCTGGTAAATAAGTAGAGTTTATTCGGGGCCACCTTCTGTGTTCTCCCGTGATTCAAACCTTATAACACAAGAACAGTCTAATCGGGACCAAAACGCGACCAGATGATACAGAGCGTACAAACCGGGGGGGGGGGGGGGGGGGGTGGGGGGGGGGGGCGGGG
>NW_028190826.1:0-14318 GCF_048542155.1 Nylanderia fulva | reverse complement strand
GGCACTACCGTGTTTTTTGGGGACCTTTTGTCAACTGCGTCTAAAAAAGGGGTTTTTTTTTTTACTGAAACAAAAATAAAAAAAAAAATTAACGCAATGTTTTTTAGTAAAATTTTAGATAATTAAATAAGATAACTCCAAAAAAAAGGGAAAAATTTTAAAAAATTCTTTTTTATTTTTTTTTGAAGTCTACTTTAGAAAGCACTTGTCAGAATTTGAATTTATCCTCTCCCTCCTTCGCTACTGCTTCAAAAGTAAGACGTCCGGGAAAAAGTTTGATCTAAAAATAAATTTAAGTAGATTTAAAACATCTATGTAAATCTTCATTGCTATCTAATTCTGTGTAAATCTTCGAATATCAATTTAAATTTAATGTATGTATGTAAAGCCAACTCGATCTATTAGCGTAAATCTATTCAGATCTAAATATATCTGCAGTAATATATCTATTTTGATCTAAATACATTTAAATAATTTACCCTAAGATTGTATTGCTCATTTAGTTGGCCTAAATATCATTTTATTTTTAAATAATTTTTTAATTTATACGAGCCTTCCAATATTTGATATTAAAATTAAGGGGATGCCGGAGCGTTGGCCGAACTTCGACGGGTTAGCGCCCTCATTTGAGAGGAACTAAAATTGTCGATAATTACCGACAATTTTAATTCCGCTATTATCAACAGTAATATATATATGTCAAAAAGCCATTTTAGTGTGTTCAACATATTGAAATCAGACAACATAATATATTTTTATTGTCAAATCATCTCGCACACGCATCTAAGCGTGTCAATGACAATAAAACATACATATATAAATGTCTCTTTATGACATAGTTGAACACAATTTTAATATTGCTCTTTTATATATTTTGATGATATATGCATATTTTCATGTATTTTTCAAAGGAAATATACAATCTACCATATATATATATACTATATATATATATATATATTAAAGGTGGTTCAAAGTCCGGCAACGGTCAATTATGTCCAAGAAATAGTGGTCTTATGAATAAAATATAAAAATTGCAGGGTTCAACCCGGGAAAAATTTTTTATATATAATTATATCTAAATAATTATATAATTATAAATAATTATATGTGAAATATGTTTTATTTTATATATAATTAAATTTATTTATATATAAATTATGAAGTTCATGTATAATCTCATGTCAAGTATATATAAAACATTATATATATTTATATATGTGAATACTTATTTATTATATATGCAATTATATATATATATATATATTTATATAAGTATATGTATTATAAAATGTTCTTTATCTAATTATAAATAGGACATATTTCATATTTAATTTTGCAATTATATGTGTAACGAAGCACCTTTCCCGACGCCACGGATCGGCTCGTCGGTGCCAGGATTCGGGAAGAGGGGGAGACTCAGATTTACAATGACCACACGGTTGCTTATGGTAAAAGTAGAGTTTATTCGGGGCCACCTTCCGTGGTTCTCCGTGATTCAAACCATTATACACAGCAACAGTATAATCGGACGAAACGCGACCAGATGATACAGACGCGTACACGACTTATTGCTAGGATGGACAGATAGAAATATTACGGACGAGACGCGACCAGATTATACGGACGCGGACACGACTTATTGCTAGGATTGACGGATAGAAATATTACGGACGAGACGCGACCAGATTATACGGACGCGGACACGACTTATTGCTAGGATTGACGGATAGAAATATTACGGACGAGACGCGACCAGATTATACGGACGCGGACACGACTTATTGCTAGAGTTTACAACGCGGACACGCGTACGGGCGCCCCTGAGAAGGGCGAGCTCCGTAGGGCGCCGGGACTTTCAGGTAGGACCGGTGACCGAGGACGCTCGGCCCTGCACGACGAGAACGCTCGTCGGCCGGGGTGATTTACGGACAGGACACGGGACCGAGGACGCTCGGCCTGCACGACGAGAACGCTCGTCGGCCGAGGGTTGATTTACGGACAGGACCCGGTGACCGAGGACGCTCGGCCTGCACGACGAGAACGCTCGTCGGCCGGGGTGAGTTACGGACAGGACCCGGTGACGAGAACGCTCGGCCTGCACGACGAGAACGCTCGTCGGCCGGGGGTGAGTTACGGACAGGACCCGGTGACCGAGAACGCTCGGCCTGCACAACGAGAACGCTCGTCGGCCGGGGGTGATTTACGGACAGGACCCGGTGACCGAGAACGCTCGGCCTGCACGACGAGAACGCTCGTCGGCCGGGGTGAGTTACGGACAGGACCCGGTGACCGAGAACGCTCGGCCTGCACGACGAGAACGCTCGTCGGCTGGGGTGATTTACGGACAGGACCCGGTGACCGAGGACGCTCGGCCTGCACGACGAGAACGCTCGTCGGCCGGGGTGAGTTACGGACAGGACCCGGTGACCGAGAACGCTCGGCCCTGCACGACGAGAACGCTCGTCGGCCGGGTGATTTGGAAGGTGGGAGTTGAGGAGTGATCCCTGAGTACGCTCGAGGGACACATGACGGGACTGGTGTCCGAAGTCTCGTGCGGCCGCTCTTTATACCCGTCGGCCCACCCCACTCTAAGACTAGCTTGGAGGGGGTCGAGTGACGGGTGGGGGCGAAAAGGCGGATTTTCCAACGTATTCGTGTGGTGGCCCCGAAAGGGGCCGTTTACACGAGCGCGGCGACTAGTGACGGCTAATCGGGTCGTCCACATCACCCTCCTTTTCTAGGGGGGGTGGCTATTCGACGGATCGCTCGTGGTCTTCCTCGTCGGTCGAATCTGATGATCCACCGGCCGTCGGGGTGCGTACCTTATACCGCCGTGAGATGGTGGCGGCGTGGTACGGTATGTCGACGGTTTTGGCCATCCCCAGAGTGACCTGGATGGGTCGTGGCGGTCCCGGGAGTGGTGCTGGCACTGGTGGGGCCTGGCCGGTTTGGAGGTCGGCGTGGTGCCGGTTGGGGTGGCTCCCTGGTGGTGGCGCGACAAGGGATCGCACCTGTTGGCCGTGTTGGCGCGATGCGCTGGCTGGTCCGCTTCGTCAGGCGTCGCTGACTGGAGCGTGGTGGCTGGCGGTGCGACAGCGGATGGCGTGTGTCGGCGGGTGCGGTTGAGGGAACCGATCGGTTCGCGGATGGTCGAGCGGGGCTGGCGTCGCTGGCCGGTGTCGTCGTGGGCCTGGTGACGCCGGCGACGGTGGAGGCGGGGAGTCGGAGAGGACCGGTGGTCGTCGATGCCGGGTGTTCACCGGGATAGGTCGGCGTCTGCCCGGGGGAGGCGGAGGTGCCTCCAAAAGCACCAAGTTCCGACGTCGCTGCTCGGCGTCGGACCGCTGGATGCGGGTCCCTATTCCCGGTACTGGCCGGGTGGTTTGCCCGGAAACGGGCAGATTTCGTCCGGAAACGGACGGATTTTTTTTTTTGAGCGCTGGTTTGCTTCGTCGTTTGGTGTTTCCATCGTGACGGGATGAGTTCCGACCCAAGGGTGCCCGTTCTTTATACCCTCGGTGGTCTGGACGCGGACCATGAAGAGTGCCGCTCCCGGTGCGGGACCGGGTGGCAAAGCGCGGACCATGAAGAGTGCCGCTCTCGGTTCGGGACCGGGTGGCAAAGCGCGGGACCATGAAGAATGTCGTTCCCGGTATTCGGCCAAAGATTTTCGACAAGACGCGGACCATGGAGAGTGCCGCTCCACGTATTTTGATTCGAAACCGCAAACATGCCTAACGGTTGACCGGCGGCGTTAATCGGCGCGCGTTGCTCGGGTATCGGACTAGGGTTCGGTCGCAGGACGCGGTTCGGAGGCGGATTTCAAGTCCCTCACGTGGACGTGCCGATGCCATCGACCTCGGTCGTCCTTCAGGTCCACGATGACGGGGGAGATGATGCGTCTGATCGTCAACGGGCCACCAAATCTTGGTGCTAGTTTGGCATTAAAGCCGCGCTCTTTGTTCGATAACGGGTGCTCCTTTTTCCATACTCGGTCTCCAACTTGTGGACGCCAGTCGCGTCGACGTAAATCGTAGTTTCGCTGTTGATGTTGGAAGGCGCGGGCCAGGTTGATTCTGACAATTTCGTAGGCGTCTTCGAGTCGACGTCGAACTGTTTCAGGAGCGTTGCTGGTCGTTGCCGGGCGGCGGTCGTCGGGATGCGGTGATTGTAACTCCCGGCCGTACATCAGAAAGGCCGGGGTGTATCCCGTGGATTCTTGTCGTGCGGTATTGAAAGCGAACTGGAGCTGGGGAATGTGTTCATCCCAACGGCGATGTCGGCCTTCCACATATTGCGCCACCATGGTCTTTATGGTGCGGTTGGCTCGCTCGACCGGGTTGCACTGCGGTGCGTAGGCGGGGGCGGTTCTATGCTTGATCCCGAAGGATCGTAGTAATCCCTCGAGCTGGTGCGATCTCAACTGAGTCCCGTTATCAGAGACGATGGTGTCCGGGCAGCCGTGACGATATATAATACGTCCAGCTACTTCTCGTGTGACGTTGGCGGCGGTGGCTTGGCGGAGCGGCGTCATCTCTATCCATTTGGAGAATCGATCCTGCATGGTCAGCAGCCAGGTATGGCCACTGGTCGATCGTGGCAATGGTCCGACCAGATCAATGGAGACCTGTTGCCACGGGTGCGTGACGTTGGTGGCTCGAAGTTTCCCGGCCGGCAAGGTTTGTGCGGCCTTGTGGGTGGCGCAGTTTCGGCAGTCACGGACGTATCGAGTGACGTCGCGGAACATTCCTGGCCAATAATATAAGCGCGCTACTCGTGCGATGGTCTTCGCAATGCCAAAGTGTCCGGCGGTCGGGTCGTCATGCAGTCGGTGCAGTATTTCCGCGCGCTGGGGTTTCGGGACGCACTGTTTCCATTGCTCCTCGCTTGGCGAGTCGTGGAAGTTGAGATCATGCAGGATGTGTCGATGCAACTGTCGGTTCTGGATGCGGTAGTCCGCATGTTCGGCCGGGTGTTGTTGTACCTGGTGATAAAGGCGGCGGTACCATTGACAGTCTGGAGCGGCTTGTATGACACAGGCCTCGGGTTGACGAGAGAGAGCGTCGGCCACGATGTTCAGTTTTCCTTTACGATACCGGATGTCATAGTCGTACTGCTGAAGCTCGAATACCCATCTCCCTAGGCGACCGGTGGGAGCTTCCAGTCTCTGCAGCCATCGAAGCGACTGGTGATCGGTGACAACCGTGAAGTGATAACCCTCCAGATAGTCGCGCATTCGACGGATTCCCCATACTACCGCCAGACATTCTAGCTCTGTAGCGCTGTAGTTCCTTTCTGCGCTATTTAGTGTACGGCTGGCGTAGGCAATGACGCGTTCGCCTTCGGATAGTTCTTGGGTGAGCACGGCACCTAGCCCACACGTGCTGGCGTCGGTCTGGAGGGTGAATGGTCGGCTGAAATCGGGACAAGCAAGAACTGGTGCGGTGGTGAGCGCCCGCTTCAGCTCGTCGAAAGCCTTTTCTTCTTCTGGTCCCCACGCAAAACGTGCTCTTTTTTGGGTCAAGCGTGTCAATGGTGCGGCGGTGGTGGAGAAGTCTGGTACAAAACGGCGGTACCAGGAGGCGACGCCGAGGAATTGGCGCACTTGACGTACGGTTGTCGGGGTCGTCCACGCGGCTACCGCGCTGACCTTGTCTGGGTCAGTTCGAATGCCGTCTTTGTCCACTATATGCCCCAAATATTTGAGACGGCTGCAACAGAAGTGGCACTTTTGTGGGTTAAGGCGGAGGCGCGCTTGTCTCAACCGTCTGAAGACCTCGGCCAAATGTTCCATATGGGTCTCCAGTGACGAGCTGACCACGATGATGTCGTCGAGGTAGACCAATACGTGTGGCTCGAGTTCCGGGCCGAGGACACTATCCAGCAACCGCTGGAACGTGGCCGGTGCCGAATGTAACCCAAAAGGCATAACCTTAAATTGGTAGAGTCCTCGCCCAGGAATTGTAAAGGCGGTGGCTGGACGGCTGACCGGATCTAGTGGCACCTGCCAATATCCGTCCTTTAAGTCTAGTGTTGAAAGGTACTGGGCCCCTCGGAGCTTATCGAGGGTAGCGAGGATGTGCGGCAGTGGGTAGGCATCTTTGTCGGAGGCTTGATTCAACTTGCGGAAATCGATACAAAATCGGTGTCCTCCATCCTTCTTCTTGACGAGGACTACGGGGGAACTCCAGGCGCTGTTGGACGGTTCGATCACTCCGGCTTCCAACATTTTATTCACCTCGCTATCAATGACGGCCTGCATGGCCGGATTACGGGGTCGGTATCTCTGCTTTATTGGGGCTCCAGGCCGCAATCTGATCTGGTGTTTGGTGCGATCGGTGGGCCCCTGCACGGACTCAAATAACCGGAGTTCGGTATCCAAGAACTGCCGGAAACGCTGGTCTTCCTCTGGTGAGCGTGGGGAGATTCCGGCGGACAGTTTGCCGTAGACAGACGCCACCTGGGCCGGAGCCGTCCTCCCTGGTCGGTGGGATGGGGGAGGCGGCAGCGTAATGCGTAACCGAGCCCATAGGTCGACTCCGATTAGTACCTCGCTGCTGAGGTTATCCAGGACCTGGAAGCGGTGGCGGACAGAGCGAGGGCCGACTCGGATGGCGAAGCGGATCGAACCGGAGGTGGGTGCCTTGGAGCCGTCGGCTAAGTTGACCGGTTCTTCGGACGGCTGGATCTGGAGGCCGCGATTAGACAAGCGTTTGGCCATGGCGGCGTTCACAAACGACACTTCGGATCCGGAATCGAGAAGTGCCCAGGTGTTGAATCGGTGAATCTGGACTGGTAAATGCGGCCGCGGTGTGTACTCTATCTGGACGCGGGTCGGACGATGGCCGCCTCGTTTCCGACCCGCCGGTCGTTTTCCGTCGGAGGGTGGCAGTCTCGCGTTAGGACGCCATCCTTCCCGCACTGCGAGCAGAACTTCCGTGCTGGGCGGCGACAGTCGAGTCGTGTGTGCCCTCGCTGTTTGCATCGCCAACAGCAACTCGCACGGTCATAAGTAGCGGCGGCAAGATTCGCCTCGGTGGACCGTAAGGTTTCGCGGCGTTGTTCTTGGCGACGCCGGTGGATTTCCTCCCACTCGGCGGCACGACTGCATAGCGCGGAAACGGAGTGCAGTTCGTCCAATCGAACGTATAGCTGGAGTTCCGGGTCGGCGTTTTCGTATAATTGCTCGAGCCGTTCCTGGCTAGTGTAGCCGCCAGCCCGACGCATCATTGTCTGTACGGCGGTAGCGTATCGCGTAAACGCCTCTCCTGGCTTCTGTCGCCGGCCTTGTATTTCCCGTCGTAATTGTCGTTTGTACCCGGGTGATAGATACTGGGCCAAGAAATCCTTTCGGAACCCGGCCCATGTGGACCACTGTTCTCTGGTGTTTCGCCACCACAGAAGGGCGTCGCCCTTTAACAGCTCGGACAGACCGGTGAGAAGATTGTGGTCTTCCAGACCATAGGCCACACTGAGTTCCTCCAGATGCTCGAGGAAAGCGAGGGGGTCCTGACCATCAAAATGGCATCCCCATTTGCGTATCTGGTTGAGGGCCTTAGCCGGGTCGGCTTCTGGTGGTTCGGGGGTTCCGCGTGCACTCCGGTAACGTTCTTCGCGGCTAAGCGGTGCGTGGAGCGTTTCGGCCGCTCCGGTGTTTGGCTGATTGGCCATTACGTGATCTCTTATGCGGCGGCGGAGGTCGATTAATCTCCCTTCTGGGTCTAGATCGCGTGTGGCGAGGTATCGGACGGCTTCCTCTTTATCTAGGCGGTAGATCCACCCAAGCATGTGGATTGCAAACCGGAGTCTCAGACGGTCGAGTCAGGTCCCTGTTCGGGCGCCATGTAACGAAGCACCTTTCCCGACGCCACGGATCGGCTCGTCGGTGCCAGGATTCGGGAAGAGGGGAGACTCAGATTTACAATGACACACGGTTGCTCTGGTAAAAGTAGAGTTTATTCGGGGCCACCTTCCTGTGGTTCTCCCGTGATTCAAACCATTATACACAGCACAGTATAATCGGACGAAACGCGACCAGATGATACAGACGCGTACACGACTTATTGCTAGGATTGACAGATAGAAATATTACGGACGAGACGCGACCAGATTATACGGACGCGGACACGACTTATTGCTAGGATTGACGGATGGAAATATTACGGACGAGACGCGACCAGATTATACGGACGCGGACACGACTTATTGCTAGGATTGACGGATAGAAATATTACGGACGAGACGCGACCAGATTATACGGACGCGGACACGACTTATTGCTAGAGTTTCCAACGCGGACACGCGTACGGGCGCCCTGAGAAGGGCGAGCTCCGTCGGGCGCCGGTGACTTTCAGGTAGGACCCGGTGACCGAGGACGCTCGGCCTGCACGACGAGAACGCTCGTCGGCCGGGGTGATTTACGGACAGGACCCGGTGACCGAGGACGCTCGGCCGGCACGACGAGAACGCTCGTCGGCCGGGGTGATTTACGGACAGGACCCGGTGACCGAGGACGCTCGGCCTGCACGACGAGAACGCTCGTCGGCCGGGGTGAGTTACGGACAGGACCCGGTGACCGAGAACGCTCGGCCTGCACGACGAGAACGCTCGTCGGCCGGGGTGAGTTACGGACAGGACCCGGTGACCGAGAACGCTCGGCCTGCACGACGAGAACGCTCGTCGGCCGGGGTGGTTTACGGACAGGACCCGGTGACCGAGAACGCTCGGCCTGCACGACGAGAACGCTCGTCGGCCGGGGTGAGTTACGGACAGGACCCGGTGACCGAGAACGCTCGGCCTGCACGACGAGAACGCTCGTCGGCTGGGGTGATTTACGGACAGGACCCGGTGACCGAGGACGCTCGGCCTGCACGACGAGAACGCTCGTCGGCCGGGGTGAGTTACGGACAGGACCCGGTGACCGAGAACGCTCGGCCTGCACGACGAGAACGCTCGTCGGCCGGGGTGATTTGGAGTGTGGGAGTTGAGGAGTGATCCCTGAGTACGCTCGAGGGACCAGGACGGGACTGGTGTCGAAGTCTCGGCTGCGCCGCTCTTTATACCCGTCGGCCACCCCACTCTAAGACTAGCTTGGAGGGGGTCGAGTGACGGGTGGGGGCGAAAAGGCGGATTTCCAACGTATTCGTGTGGTGGCCCCGAAAGGGGCCGTTTACACGAGCGCGGCGACTAGTGACGGCTAATCGGGTCGTCACATATGTATAATTTTATATATTTCTATATAATTTTATATTGTTATATATAAAAATTGTTTCTAGGAAAAATAAGATATTTTATGGTGACTTTGACTTTGACGTAGGGGTCAAATTTAGAGGTCATTTCAAGATCAACTTTTATTAAACAAAACCCTCTATTTTTATTAGATATTCTTGTAGCTTATCTCGAGAATTTTCCAAAACACTAATAAAATATTTTTTGATGTACTGATTGAGTTATAAAGGTTTGAAGAGAACAATTCTTTTATAAAATTGACAATATCTTGTAAAACATTCAATTTTCATTATACATTTATACTTTTTATGCACGGAATAATAAGACCAATCAATAGGTGCAAAGAAAACACAGTTGCAAAAGACGTATGTAGTTTTCAAGAAGCAACTGCCCAGCAAACTTTATAATTGCTATATAACACGTAAATAACGTGCATGTAACATGTAACATACACGTTAGTTGTAATTTCCCACTTATGGATTCTATTATTTATTGTAATTATAGATAGGATAGTGACTTAGCGAAAGATTATCTTTCGGCATCCTACAATATTGATGCTATCTGGGATGTAATTACAATATATAAATAACATATGTCATATTACAAATGTTACATCTATGAATGAGAAATTACCGTATATGTTACATGTAACATGCACGTTATATAGTATTATATACATGTAACATAGCAGTTATATTTTGTGTTTGCTGGGTGCATTTTCTTTATACCAAATTGGTCTCATTATTATGTGCATAATAATAAAAAGTATGATAACGTAAAACTGAAAATTTTACAAAGATATAATTTTATGTCAAACAATTGCTTCGAATCTTTATAATTCAAAAAGTACTTCATGAAAAAATGTTTTATTATAATGCTTTGGAAAGCTGTCGAGATAAGCTACAAGAATATCTAATAAAAAATAAAGGTTTTTAAAAAGTTGACCTATAAATGATCTCAAAATTTGACACCTAGGTAAAAGTCAACACCTTTAGTATTTTTTTCATAAGACCACTATTTTCGAAGATAATTGGCCATTGCCAGATTTTTTAATCACCATGTACATATTATATATATGTTTATGCATGGATATATGCATCTATATACATGTATATATATGTATATATTTCTTACATATATAAATGCATGCATAAATGCATACATACCATATACATATACAAATACATATACACATACATGTATACACATACGTGTATGGTATAAGCATACGTGTATGGTACGTATATTGATATTACCTGTAATTTTCTATAAATTACAATGTATGCAGTACGCACAATTCGCTTTTCTTCTCTTATCAATAATTGAGAAAATAGCAAATATATTCAAATAACTAGCTGTATATTTTTATATAATATAACAGAATATTATATAATATACAAAACATTTTTATACATATATAGAATGAAATGGGCCCCTCCATCGCCCATTCCCGTGAGAACGCAACCATAATATATGTATTTTTTTCGTCTCTCCGATTTTTGCAAATGAGACATTTGTATTAGACACTTTTTTGCAACAATATTTATTAGAATTACACATTTCTAGTATAATGATAAAATTTTATTAGTTAGGAAAAGGTGACAGTTTATTTTCTGCTATAATTTTTAAGAAATGTTATCTCATACGTTTAACATCAGCAGAATATGTCTCATTACAAGGATTTTCTCCTAAAGCTATAGTTGTAGCAAATGCGGCAGCAAAGATTCCACAACATATACCATCAGGTTGTGTTTGAACGTTTTCAAATATTATATTATTTTTATTTATTTGTGGATAACGGCGATGAATGTAATTTTTTTCTTTAGCCTTCAATGTTTCGTATGTACAGCCAGATAGATTGTCGTACACTCGAAGCTTGATGCCGTCAAAAAAAATACATCGCCAGTGATTACTGCAATTTTCTCCAATAATTTGTAAGCTTTTGTCGTTACAACTTGCTTCAATTATATGAGGATATAAAATATCTTTTTTTTTAATAACTAGAACGCACATGCAAATCGTTCTGGGAGAAGATATTTTAGAAACAACTAACAGACGAATAAATCGTCTCTGATATAAAATATCTTTTTTTAATAACCAGAACGCACATGCAAATTGTTCTGGGAGAAGATATTTTAGAAGCAACTAACAGACGAATAAATCGTCTCTGATATAAAATATCTTTTTTTAATAACCAGAACGCACATGCAAATCGTTCTGGGAGAAGATATTTTAGAAGCAACTAACAGACGAATAAATCGTCTCTGATATAAAATATCTTTTTTTAATAATCAGAACGCACATGCAAATCGTTCTAGGAGAAGATATTTTTAAAGCAACTAACAGACGAATAAATCATCTCTGATGTAAAATATCTTTTTTTTAATAACCAGAACGCACATGCAAATCGTTCTGGGAGAAGATATTTTTAAAGCAACTAACAGACGAATAAATCGTCTCTGATGAAAAATATCTTTTTTTAATAACTAGAATGCACATGCAAATCGTTCTGGGAGAAGATATTTTAGAAACAACTAACAGACGAATTAATCGTCTCTGATGTAAAATATCTTTTTTTAATAACTAGAACGCACATGCAAATCGTTCTGGGAGAAGATATTTTAGAAACAACTAACAGACGAATAAATCGTCTCTGATATAAAATATCTTTTTTTAATTACCAGAACGCACATGCAAATCGTTCTAGGAAAAGATATTTTAGAAGCAACTAACAGACGAATAAATCGTCTCTGATGTAAAATATCTTTTTTTAATAACCAGAACGCACATGCAAATTGTTCTGGGAGAAGATATTTTTAAAGCAACTAGCAAACGAATGGATCATCTTTGGCATGAAATATCTTTTTTTGTTACTACTGCAACTTTATAACTATTATTATTACTATTGATGATTTAGTTGTATCTAACTACTGCTCTGTTTTGATAATAATAGCATTATTATGTATTCAATCTCTAAAATACTTTTATATAAATCATTTATTACAAAGAATTATTTACTTTATAATCAATTATAATTATTATAGATAGGCCTGTTTATACACATACACATATATATTGTGTGTGTGTATGTGTATAAACAGGCCTATCTATAATAATTATAATTGATTATAAAGTAAATAATTCTTTGTAATAAATGATTTATATAAAAGTATTTTAGAGATTGAATACATAATAATACTATTATTATCAAAACAGAGCAGTAGTTAGATAAGAATAAATTATATAAATCATTTATTTATTACAAAAAATTATCTACTAAAACTTTGTAATTATTATATTCATAAAAGATTTTTATATATTTTTAGATTATAAATTTAATTATTTTTACTTTTGTAATGTACAATATTTTAAAAAAATCATGTATACGTGTGCATATATAAAAGAATGCAATGTAGAAAAGAGAAAAGAGACAGATAGATCGATAGATAGATAGATAGATATAGGTTGATCGATAGATGATAGATAGTTCGATAGGTAGACAGATTGCTAAATAAATCAATAGATATGTGTATATATTATATATATGTGTATATATATATATATATATATATATATATATGTGTATGTATGCATATATAGAAAATGTATATAAATAAACTAACCTGTACATCCAGCCCTTCTTGAAGGAAACTCTACGTTTCGAAAGGGGCAAATGTTTGGCGTCATATTTTCGTCCCATAGTGTGGACAACACACAACTCAAGTATACGCTGCTTTTTACGCGTATGAACGTGCATAGCACCGCGCGACGTGAGTGAGGCGTCGCACAGTAGATCATATCAACGTATAATACGCGCGGATTTCTGTGGTACATACATACTACTGATACCGCGCAAATACGAAAGATCTGACGCGCATTTTTACGTACATAATAAATCGGAATATTTGATAAAAAAATATATATATAAAATATATGATGAAAATATATATCCTAAAAAAATCATAAAAATGAAAAGGTCAGGCCATGTTCAAAAGAAGGTACTCAAAAATTTAAACGATCTAATAATAAATTATCACGAAAAGTAACTGATATGTTCAAGGTGCCAGTTCAAAGTGAACATACGTAAAGTGTATATTATCTAAATTTAGTAATAATATATTACCATGAAAAGTAACTGTGATATTTTATTCAAGGTGCAAGTTCACATTGAATATACATACATATAAGTAAAACTGATTACAATTTGATTCTAGAAAATAAGTGCGATATGTTATTCTTAGTGCACAAAATATAATAGTCGTTTATAGAGATTTGATTTGAAATTCATACTAGCCCGTACAATGAAAAATAATTGCTCGTAATTCCAGAGTACCAATTTGTTAATGACTCAGAAAAATAACATGGCGGCCTGCTCTCAAAAAACTATGATGTTTCTCGATGTCCAAAGAATTGCAAAGAATTATTTTTCCTATAAACATAATTTTTGAGAAGATAATATTTTTTATTATTATAAAGAACTATTTTTGCTGGCGAAAGATATAACTTAGCGCTTTTTTTTTACATCTGTGATGTCTTTTTTTGTGGGATTTCACATATTTTTGCAAAGATTATTAAATAAAATGCATTAAATAATGTATATTTTTTTATATTTATAATATTAATGTAAATATATAAAGTAATATTAATAATAATAGTAGTATTAGTAGTAATAGTAATAATAGTAATAGTAATAGTAGTAATAGTAATAATAATAGTAATAATAATAATAGTAATAATAATAGTAATAATAATAGTAATAATATAATAGTAATAATAATAATAATGTAATAATTATAATAATAATATTAATTCAAATAATAATTTTTAATTATTGTATGGCGGCCACCGCGACCACCGCGGCCACCGTGACTACCGCGGCCGTTCTGTCCGCGACCACGGTCATGAAAATGGCCCCCTCGTTGCCGATACCATCGGGCCCTCGCTCGCCCGGCTCCTCGTCTATATCTGAATAAATCTGAAATAGTAAAATTGTATATATTACATGTATACGTGTGTGTTTAGAAAAAAAATTATAGACAACACGTACTTTCATTGTACAGCTGCGGCTGCGACTGCGACTGCGGCTG
>NW_028190825.1:0-51073 GCF_048542155.1 Nylanderia fulva | reverse complement strand
CCGACTTCTTACCGTCACTTACGGCACCGCCGCTGCCCCATTCTTGGCCTTGCGAGTCTTACGGCAATTAGCCGAGGACGAAGGCTCACAGTTTCCGCTCGCGGTACCGGTTCTATTACAGCAAACGTACGTCGACGACTGTACTTTCGGCGCCGACGACCTTGAAACTGCCAAACAAACACGAGATCAGTTAATTTCGTTGCTATCTCAAGGCTGTTTTCGTTTGCGTAAGTGGGCGAGCAATTGCCCTACGCTCCTTGAAGATCTCGATCCTTCCGACCATGGACTCGCAACCAACAAAGATTTGCACGATCACGATTCCATTAAAATTCTCGGAGTTACCTGGAAACCGGAACACGATATCTTCACCTTTCAAGTTTCGAATTTAATAACAGTCGCGAAAACTAAGCGCGGAATATTATCAGTCATCGCGCAACTCTTCGACCCACTCGGGTGGGTAGCTCCCGTTATCGTAACCGCGAAAATTTTCCTGCAGCATCTCTGGTTGACGAAGTCTGATTGGGATGACGAGCTTCCCGCCGAGATGTTGCGCGAATGGGAAACATTTCAATTGACGTTGCCTCTCCTTGAGCAGTTAACTATTCCGCGCTGGACGCAATATCATCCGAACAACAGAATTGAATTACACGGATTCGCAGACGCCTCCACGCGAGCGTATGCGGCAGCGCTTTACCTCCGTGTCATTTCGGGCGACGGTTGCATTACCAATACTCTGATCCTCGCTAAGTCTAAAGTCGCGCCGCTCAAAACCATTAGCGTCCCGCGTTTAGAGCTTTGCGCTGCGCTCCTACTAGCACAACTCATAGATTTCGCTCGTTCTGCTCTTCACCTTCCCGATATCGATTATTGGTGTTGGAGCGTTTCCATGGTCGTCCTCGCTTGGATACGTCAAAGTCCCTCGCGGTGGAAGACGTTTGTCGCGAATAGAGTCTCAAAAATGCAACAGCTTCTTCCCAATGGAAAATGGAATCACGTGGCCACGCACGACAACACCGCAGATTGCGCATCTCGCGGTACCGACCCTGCCTCTCTTATTAATCACCAACTTTGGTGGCACGGCCCACCATGGTTATCACATTCGTTCAATCAATGGCCAGTCATATCCGACATCCCGGCAACGCATAGTGAATTACGCGATTCAAAAGCTTGCGCGACATGCTCGGTAAACCATTGGGAGCTTGAATCCCGATTTTCCTCGTGGCCGAAATTACTGCGCGTCACCGCGTATATCCTTCGTTTCGTTCGCAACGCTCGTACCCAGACGAAAACACAATGCGATGCCTCTCACTCGCACCCGCATGCTCTCCGGTCCGATGAGCTGGTCGCCGCTCATAATTTTTGGATTCGACGGATTCAACTCAATCTATTTGCTGACGACATAGCTCGCCTAAAACAACTACGTTGCGTCTCAAAAACTAGTCCATTTGCTTCGCTTTCTCCTTACATAGACAGAGACAGCTTGTTACGCGTTCGAGGCCGATTAAAGCACGCAAGCCTGTCAGATGACGCTAAACATCCGCTAATTTTAAAATCACATCCATTGGTCCACCTCCTTATTAAACAGATTCATGTTGCGGCCCTACACGCCGGTCCGCAACTCACACTCACGCTCCTGCGACAACAGTATTGGCTAATTCGCGCTCGCGCCACTGTGCGTACCGTCCTCTACCAATGTATTGTGTGCACACGGGAGAATGCACGCGTGCCCGAACAGCTTATGGGCGACCTGCCGGATTTCCGCGTGAACCCGACTTCACGCGCCTTTAATCATACCGGCGTCGATTACGCGGGTCCGTTACTAGTGCGTACGACTAAAGGTCGTGGTCATAAAGCCCAGAAGATTTGCCAATATTTTGTGGAAGTATGAACTTATTACATTCATAATTAATTACTGTATTTTAATCAAATATTTTTATATTTCTTATTCAATTCGGTTAAAATCGTAGATATTTTGTAGATATGAACTGGTAATTATCTATAGTTTCTGTTATCGATATCAGTAGGCGCGACGGCGTCGCTCTAATTCAAATTATTGTTGATCGACTGGTGGCTTGTACAGCCTCGTAAAGGCTCGCTCCGAGAGGAAAGTGATTACAGCAACGAACATATGTTTACTTGTATTTGCAGCTGATCGATAGCACGGTTCGCAGAGATCTGATTCTCGGTTTTCGGGAGCGTTCCGAGTTTTCGTCACGGAATCCCCTCTTTCTCGGGATCGGATGTTTGTTTCGGCGAATCGGAGCGACGAAAGAATAGGAATAAATAAAATGTACACGTGACAGCGTGACTCTTATCACATGGGATGGTGAACAAGGTCGATAATGTTGTCGTGTGTCGGTTCGAACGATCGAACCTTTCCGTTGATATACAAGCGATTAATATAAGAGTCTATTGATTATACAAATTTATGATATGCGTCAACATACCGTCCGCCTCGAATGTGATTGACATTCGATATGAATACAATATTTGCGGTCAATGAAATTTAACGTAAATTTACAATATTCAATCGGACAGTTACAATCCAATGCCGCCCGCCATGGCGGAATGATGTTCGCTATCATTGTTGATGTCGACCGGAAGAAAACAAAGTTTTGTAATGGGGCGCTTGAACTCGGATTCAGCCGTTTTAACAGTAACGACTCGAACGAGCCGATCGCTGCCTGGATGGCATTTAACTATACGCCCAAGCTTCCATCGACTTGGAGGGGCAAGTGGATCGCGAAGTAAGACTAATCTACCGGGTGTGGCTAGAGTTTGTACAGAACGCCATTTAGGGCGTTGTTGTAAGGTATTCAAATACGTATCTTTCCATGCCTTCCAGACGCGTTCGCTTAATTGCTGCACTAGTTGCCAGCGAGATAAACGATTTTCGGCGAGTTCGAGTAAGCTCGGCTCCGGGATCGAGCTTAAGGATGCGCCGATCAAAAAATGACCCGGAGTCAGAGCGGTATAATCGTCTAAAGCGTCGGACACGGAAGCGATGGGACGAGAATTTAAGAAAAGTTCGATACGGCATAGTAATGTGGTTATCTCTTCGAACGTTAAGGTGTGCGTTCCAATAGCGCGTTTAATGTGATGTTTCACAGAGCGTACGGCAGCCTCCCATAGGCCTCCGAAATGCGGCGCAGCGGGAGGTATGAAATGCCATGCAGTATTTTCTTGAGCTATGTAATTTTGAAATGCTGGATCACGCGTGGCTGCATGGAAGGAGGCCGTAAGCTCTTGATCGGCACCTTGAAACGTGGTACCGTGATCGGAGTACATTGCATGCGGAATGCCACGACGTGCGGTAAAACGATGATACGCGGCAAGGAACGACGCGGTAGTATAATCCGATACTGCGTCTAGGTGCAGTGCTTTCGTGGTCATGCATACAAAAATTGCGAGGTAAGCTTTTTGGGCTTTATGACCACGACCTTTAGTCGTACGCACTAGTAACGGACCCGCGTAATCGACGCCGGTATGATTAAAGGCGCGTGAAGTCGGGTTCACGCGGAAATCCGGCAGGTCGCCCATAAGCTGTTCGGGCACGCGTGCATTCTCCCGTGTGCACACAATACATTGGTAGAGGACGGTACGCACAGTGGCGCGAGCGCGAATTAGCCAATACTGTTGTCGCAGGAGCGTGAGTGTGAGTTGCGGACCGGCGTGTAGGGCCGCAACATGAATCTGTTTGATAAGGAGGTGGACCAATGGATGTGATTTTAAAATTAGCGGATGTTTAGCGTCATCTGACAGGCTTGCGTGCTTTAATCGGCCTCGAACGCGTAACAAGCTGTCTCTGTCTATGTAAGGAGAAAGCGAAGCTAATGGACTAGTTTTTGAGACACAACGTAGTTGTTTTAAGCGAGCTATGTCGTCAGCAAATAGATTGAGTTGAATCCGTCGAATCCAAAAATTATGAGCGGCGACCAGCTCATCGGACCGGAGAGCATGCGGGTGCGAGTGAGAGGCATCGCATTGTGTTTTCGTCTGGGTACGAGCGTTGCGAACGTTATATCACGCATTTTTTGACGCTTTGTTTCAGGATCCTTTTGGTACTGATCACGCACCATCTGAAGTTTTGTTTCAGGATCCTTATGGTACTGATCACGCACCATCTGACGTTTTGTTTCAGAATCCTTATGGTACTGATCACGCATCATCTGACGTTTTGTTTCAGGATCCTTATGGTACTGATCACGCACCATCTGACGTTTTGTTTCAGGATCCTTATGGTACTGATCACGCACCATCTGACGTTTTGTTTCAGGATCCTTATGGTACTGATCATGCATTATCTGACGTTTTGTTTCAGGATCCTTATGGTACTGATCACGCATTATCTGACGTTTTGTTTCAGGATCCTTATGGTACTGATCACGCATTATCTGACGTTTTGTTGCAGGATTCATAAAATATTTTTCTTTGTGAGAAAAAGCATCTTTTTCGATTCGTTTCGAACGCTGTTCCTCAGTTTCCTTACTACGTGCAAGTCTTTTTCTCAGTGCATCCCTCTCTCGTCTTTTCAATGTCTCCAACGGCAGTAGCGTTAATGGAGCAATTGAATCATAGAGGTACGGAAAATGAGTTATTGTTTGTTTTTCAAACATTGCGGACAAATGAGGTCTTAGCAACGATTGATTATACGTCACGATGCAAGGATTTACGCCAAACAGAATAGATGTAACAATCGCAATTGCCATAGGACCACAATTATAACCGTCACCTTGCGACTGAACTTTAGGAAAAACTATTAGATTGTTTTGACAATCATGAAAGGGAAATAATCTGTCCACAAAAATTCGAATTTCTCCATTCAAATTATGTATATTTGCATTACGACTACCTTCATGAGAATCATATATAATAATAGATTTTGCATCGTAATGGCAAGCAACCCAATGTCCACCACCAAAATCACTGTGCAGTATTTGCAAATGCTTCTTCTTTGAAATATTCAGTGGAACAATCTGATCGGGAAATATTGTCAACCATACAGGTCGAGGTGCATAATCAGAATTGCTCTCGAGTAGCGCATGGAAACTGTCTATCATCGTTTCCGTCAACCATTCTTTGAAAGCCAAAATATTCTTTTCCTTATTGCCATAATGGAACTTGTGACACTGATGATCCATTTTCAGTTGTTTGGGACAGTTTTAGTTATAGATATACGGCGTTTGGGGCAGCCTTCTAGTGATGCAAGTATCAAATAAGATTTTTCTAATTAGACGCCTAGAGCAGGCGAAAGGTCTGAGATATTGCAGACTAAAATGCTACAAAAGCGAATACTGTTAATTTGGATGTGTAATAGACCCAAAACAAAAATACTTTTTCTAATTGTATAGGCGCCACGGGCAAGCCAAAAATCTGCGCTATTACAGACGAAAACGCTATAATAGCGAATAATTTTAGTTTGGATACGTAATAGGCCGAACAAAATTAATTTTTGTAATTGGATGCAGGCGTCTAGGGCAAGCCAAAATTCAGCGCTATTAGCAGCCGATGTTCTAATTCAGCGCTTATGGCAGCTTTTATACAGCGCCTGAGCAGCCGATTAATTTTTTTTTATTTTTCCGGATCTGTAAAATAAAAAAGTTATATAAATACATTATAAATTATTTTAATAAACATATGCAAAGATTCAAAATTATTACACTAATTAAACAATACTTCAGAAACTGCAGTTAAAAAGAAATGAAATTACATCTGTTCATTTTTCTTTTGTATAGTACTTGTAATTCACGTAATCACATTGACACGTCAAAATAGTATTTATTTATTATTATTGTAAATAAATCATCATTGCAGTAGACCTAAAATTTCTTAAAATTAAAAATCATAATCGAAAATTTGAAGTAAATCTAATTTTTTTTATAAATAGAAATATTCTATTTTTTTTTAATTTATCGATTCTTCACTATATATTTGATTCAATAATCTTACCTCAAGATTTTTATGCACAAAATGATGAATACCAATCGAAGTTAAATGCCTATCTTTGTTTTCCCTTTAAACTAAACAACTTTTGTCTGAAATTTTCCTATATACTTTCGAGATATTTAATAAGTACAAAATTTACTTATGAAATAGGTATTTCTGTACAAACAAGATTTATAAATACAGGATTTACTTACAGATTAAACAAGAATTTTTAAGAGGCATTGATGATTTATTGATAATAAAACTTCCTACGACATTTAAATAAACTTGTTAAATATGCAAGACGAAAAAATGTTTCAAACAAACACCATAGGATTTGAAGAAAGACAGATGATGCTGATATTCATTTGACCTTGCAGAGATCTTGAAAATTCCTGTTAACGTTAACCCACTAAACATGAAATATACATGCAATGTTTCAAATTGTTTCATTTAGATTTCAAATGATACATTTTACGTATTTGTTTTTGATATAATTCATAAATGTTACAATTGAAATATTTCATCATAGTATATATTAAAAATATTTCAAATGAAATATCTCAATTGATATATATTTAAAACATTCCAAAGTTATCGTTTTAGGTATATTTACAAAATAATAGTAAAATAAATATTTATGTACACGATTAGATAATCGCTTACATAATTTGGAAAATGGCAATCACGTATTACATTCAAATTGTGTTTATTTATTATAAATAAATTATTAGAGAGAAATATTGAAAAATATTGAATAACATAATTAGAATACGTTGTATATAAATATTTATATAAATGGTCTTGTTTTAAAATTGTATTATTATTTAAATGCTTAGAATGTATATATTTTGTTATTATATATTTATTTATATATTTATATTTTTTTTATATTGAAAAGATTCATTTTTCTTTTTCCTTTTTTTAAATTAATAAATTTTATTAAATATTTGTTTGCCAATTAAACAAAAATGTAATCGTACACCAGCAATTACTTTTCAAAATATTATTTTTCTTGTGTGTGAATAGTTTCATATAATATCTGGATTGCAAATATATATTGTTAATAATAATAGTTTTGTTGCATATCTATTATGCATATAATTTGGAAATAATATAATTTAATAATTAAAAATTGCAAACAGAATAATATATTCACATATTTATATTTATTATATTATATCTGCACATATTCATATTGATGAGATAATTGTTTATTATATAAAATCATGTGCGTGATAATTAAATATTTTCTATGCAATCAAATTAATAAGGAATATAATGATTTAACATGATTATATTCTAAATCTGTTGGTGAAAACGTTACGTGCAACAAATATATACAATTTAAGTTATTAAAATTTTATTATTTTTGTAAAATATCATTGACTTTGTAGAATACTTGAAAATATTACAATTCTATTTCTTAATAATAAATTAATTAAATTTAATAAAGGAAATAAAACATTTTATCGTGTTCTGATATTGGACTTATTAACCATAGCGTGTAATTAAATATTATAGGTCTACGCTTATTGTGATAAAGCTCTTTGATTGTTAATGCAAAATTAATACCTAATCAAAACATCACATACCAATGCTCAAGCTCGTATGACAATAAAAACAATGATAAATTATTAAATTAAGGCCATGTGTAACGAGCAATACGATATTATTTTATTATTGAGAAGAAAATTCTTAATTTGAAATAATAATTATACAAACGTTTCGAGCTCTACTTGCTCCTCTTCAGTGCGCAAAAAAATAGTGATAATAAATAACGATAATAAATAAATACATAAAATTCTAATAAAAAATCCGCAATACATAGTCAATATAAGTTATATAGTTGAGTCATAGTTAAAACGCAAAATATATTTACAATGAATTGAGACCATTAAAATAGTTCAACAAAGTAAGAACCCAATTAGAAGCAGAATGATTCGTCCGGTTATTCATAAAATATATTAGAATTATTAATAAAAACTTGGAGTGACACTTATACATTACTCCAAATGAACCACTTATCGTTATTTGACGAAAGTCCCTCGATCTGGCAATGATTATGTTCATCCTCTCCAAATTATTTGATATTTGTTAACTGAATTTAAAGAATTTATTCAATTGTAAAATAGGATTCCACTAATGTGTATGTGAAAAAAAGATTAAAAATTATAAATTAAACTAACTACTAAAATATTGAACCTTTATGCTTACAAATTGTTCCGAATAACTTGAGATGACGATGCTTCTAATTGTTGTTGGCCTTATTGTTAGTACTTGACTGTTGTCTAGTCTTTTAAAAAGTCGAATAAATAGGTGTCAGATCTCACAAAATAAACATTTACATAAGTCTAAAAATTCGATATTTCTTCTAGAATGTCGAAATACGCGTTGTTAAGCAATTCGGTGTCTGTGTTATTATTTATACCATGCCTTTGTTCCTTGATGTGTATCATTTCCGAGATAAGTCTTTTATAATAATTAGATTCAATATCAAGTATTTTAACGTTATCCCAATCAAAAGCATGTTTTTTATCCATAATATGTTCAGAGACCACAGAATGCTTGGAGGAATCAAATTTAATATTATGCATATGCTCTTTTAGTCTAGTGCGTAATTTTCTTTTGGTTTGCCCAACATACGAAGCTTCACAATCCTTACAATTAATTTTGTAGACAACATTATTATTATTGTTATGCACGTTTTTGTCCTTGTGGACTTTAATTAATTTGTTAAGATTATTTAGACAACGGTATCCTACTCTGAAATCTGATTTTTTTATTGTCGATGCTATTGTCTCAGAAATGTTATTAATGTATGGAATGACGAAAAATTTTTTCTTGCTATTATCTTCTGCAATTTCTTTTTTTCTATTGTTGTTAAACTGACCATTGTTTAAAACTCTTCATGGTTACCCTATTCATTTAATCTTTAAAGAAATAAATAAGAGAATAAGAGTTTTAAACAATGGTCAGTTTAACAACAATAGAAAAAAAGAAATTGCAGAAGATAATAGCAAGAAAAAATTTTTCGTCATTCCATACATTAATAACATTTCTGAGACAATAGCATCGACAATAAAAAAATCAGATTTCAGAGTAGGATACCGTTGTCTAAATAATCTTAACAAATTAATTAAAGTCCACAAGGACAAAAACGTGCATAACAATAATAATAATGTTGTCTACAAAATTAATTGTAAGGATTGTGAAGCTTCGTATGTTGGGCAAACCAAAAGAAAATTACGCACTAGACTAAAAGAGCATATGCATAATATTAAATTTGATTCCTCCAAGCATTCTGTGGTCTCTGAACATATTATGGATAAAAAACATGCTTTTGATTGGGATAACGTTAAAATACTTGATATTGAATCTAATTATTATAAAAGACTTATCTCGGAAATGATACACATCAAGGAACAAAGGCATGGTATAAATAATAACACAGACACCGAATTGCTTAACAACGCGTATTTCGACATTCTAGAAGAAATATCGAATTTTTAGACTTATGTAAATGTTTATTTTGTGAGATCTGACACCTATTTATTCGACTTTTTAAAAGACTAGACAACAGTCAAGTACTAACAATAAGGCCAACAACAATTAGAAGCATCGTCATCTCAAGTTATTCGGAACAATTTGTAAGCATAAAGGTTCAATATTTTAGTAGTTAGTTTAATTTATAATTTTTAATCTTTTTTTCACATACACATTAGTGGAATCCTATTTTACAATTGAATAAATTCTTTAAATTCAGTTAACAAATATCAAATAATTTGGAGAGGATGAACATAATCATTGCCAGATCGAGGGACTTTCGTCAAATAACGATAAGTGGTTCATTTGGAGTAATGTATAAGTGTCACTCCAAGTTTTTATTAATAATTCTAATATATTTTATGAATAACCGGACGAATCATTCTGCTTCTAATTGGGTTCTTACTTTGTTGAACTATTTTAATGGTCTCAATTCATTGTAAATATATTTTGCGTTTTAACTATGACTCAACTATATAACTTATATTGACTATGTATTGCGGATTTTTTATTAGAATTTTATGTATTTATTTATTATCGTTATTTATTATCACTATTTTTTTGCGCACTGAAGAGGAGCAAGTAGAGCTCGAAACGTTTGTATAATTATTATTTCAAATTAAGAATTTTCTTCTCAATAATAAAATAATATCGTATTGCTCGTTACACATGGCCTTAATTTAATAATTTATCATTCTCTTTGATTGTTAATTGACTGAAATATAACCTAAGAGCTTTGGACATTCACATTCCACAGTAATCAAAGAGTTAGGATTATCAATTCTTTAAGGTAACGTATTGATAGTTTGTTCATTACTTATCATAATGCAAATACAATTTGACTTTATCACTTTATAATTATTAAAAATCGTTTTAGAGTGAATCTTATGTAACAAGCTTTTTTTGGTTTTCTTCGGAATTTTTTATAATGAACTCATAAATGTTTTGTATATGTATAAAAAATTTCATTTTAAAAAAGGTAAAAAAAGTTGTTAAGTCCGCGTCAAAAACTATATCTCCAAAATCTTACAGAATCTTAAAACATATCTGAAAAATAATGTATTTAAAATATATAATGACATTAAAAACTTGCAATAACAAAAATATAAACATTAAAGACTTGCGACAAAAAAAATTAATTTAAAAACTTAACATACATATATTATATAACATACATATATATACATATATTACATGAGGTGAGACACGGATGTGATTTATTTATAATAAATAAACGTTATTTGAATGTAATGTATAAAAAGATTGTGAAATAGTTACATGTTTGAACACATAAACGCTATCTAGCTATCCAAAAAAAAAGTGTATTACCACACACACACACACACACACGCGCGCACGCGCACGCACGCACGCACGCACGCACGCACGCACGCACGTATACATTCTTCTTTATAATGCTCAGAATAAAAAATCAGCACATGATCCACATTCTCTCAAAAACCATGAAATATGACACATTTTTCATACATAATTTCCAATATTTTTAAACATAATTAATTGTAACAATAATTTTTGGTATCACTAGTCTAGGTTTCATCACAGTAATAATTTAAAATATGATATTTAGTATTAAGGCAGAAAATCTATAACTTGGCAAAAATAATCTTATTTATTTTATGATCTCCTTCGACAGCGCACTGCTGATTTCACTAAAACATCTGATAGCTATTACATTGACTTTGCAACCATATTTTCTAATTGTATTCCGATTAACTTCTTCACAATTATTTTTATTAATCAGTGTAATTTCTGTAACATGTAATGTTACGAAAATTGTATGTTACTTTGCACTTATTATTATATTAATTTTATAAATATAATTAACTTTTTTATAATTTTTATTATTATTAGCATAAAATACATATTTATAAATATATAATTTTAATATTGATTGATATAATATAAAAAACACTGATGTATACCTTAATTATATATTAAATAATGCAGAACATTACACAAAACATTTTAAAACTATTATAATTATATATAATGAATATTTCAGATTTTTATACGATAATGAATAAAATAGACAAAAATATAAAATAATATCAATTGGGTGTATGTGTGTGTAAAATGAAGACGAGTAATAAGTCATAATGAGTCAATGATCGATATTTATCAATTTGTTGCATATTGAATATCATCCAACTATCCTCTTGAAAAAATAATAGTTTTGATTTTCTGCTTGAATTGCGCATACCATGGAATATAAAAAAATCGTAAAAATCGGGATATGTTTCTGTAATATAAGTAATAGGTAAGCAATCAATCTCTAATTCATTAATATTTTCTATTAACCTCTCTTGGGACGACGGGCCACTGGGGGGGGGGGGGAACCGCGTAAAAACGCATACGCTGCGAGACACACGCAGAACCGAAATTGCCCAATGTGCAAGCAAAGCGGAAGGACTTGGAATTTACTTCGCTTGCACCTAGGTCCTTGACCTGTTGCCAGGCACCCTTTCCGATCAAAGAACTTCCAAAAGCAAGACTATAAAAACGGAGCAGGAGACTCGTTCAGGAGTCGCTCTCGAGTCGTTAATTTAGAGTACCTCGCTAACCGCGTGCGATCTATAACATCTTATCGCAGTCGCGCGCGCGATTCACGAAGTCATAGTTAACTAGTGGAATAAAGAAACGGCAGTAGTTAATTCAAATAAAAATTCTTTAATAGTGAAAAAGTGAAGTGCATTCATTCAATCATCCCGATTCAAGCCCTGACGCCCCGGATCCTCATCCTAATTTAGCGCGACTCCTTGGTGGCCTACCCGGGGCACACAACATGATATTACAAATTATAATATTATAATTATAAATTAGACGTTTTATTTTGTTATTACTTTCAACCTGTCTCTTCTTAACTTACACTGTATTGTAATTAATTTTTGTAGCCTAAAAGGGACGCAATTTAGGGTCGAAACGTTGTTTCTTTTGCAATAAAAGAATTATTACTCTGGCAGTGGTGGTCAATAAAGTCTTTTAATTTTATTTATATTTTACTTAAAACTATATTAGGCATTTTATCATAACTCATTTTAATCCCACGAGTAGAGAGGAAATACTTTGTTAACTCTAAACAGACCCTTCTATGAGGGCGACCCTTACTCCGGAGAATCGGCCGGTACCCCGGCGGGACCGTTTAAGACAGTTATTGTAAAAGTTTGCCGCCGCGAAGGCGAAGAGCTTCGGCTACCTCGCCCATGCGGGCATACGCCACAACTGCTACCTACCGTCACCGGAACCGCCTCGAAAATGGCGATAGAAAAATCCAGCAGGCGCCTACGGGCGTACGCAAGAATGGACAATTTAGCCACAACGAGCGAGCCCTCCTGCTTCTCCAGCTGATTTTCCTCCTAGGGACCACGCACTTACGCCATTAGGACCCGATGTGCGTGATTCTGAAATTTCCGGGTCCGGTGAAGACCTGTGTGACCCAGTAATCAGTTTTGGAAGCGTTGTGCGACTATTCTGTTCCGCACATTATTGAAGAAGACGAAAGTGGTACGATCATTGTTAAAGATTCCCACTCTGTCTGCCACATGTTTAGTATTGCCTCATCCTGAATAATACTTATTGCTATTTTTTTCTGGTTTCCGCGGGTATTTCAACGTTCCCGAAATTTATTGCCTGACCTTTCCGCGCGTGGTATCGCGTCGCGTATTCTTTTAGTAGAATGTCAACCGGCATTGCTCTGCTACTACGCAAAGTGATTCGAAGAATGCTGTCCGATAGGCTTTAATAATCGATATTAGCGCTCTCCGCTGCGCCGCTTTCAAAGTTTTGATGTCCCGTTTTGTGCATAAATCCGCCCAACTTAGCGACGGTGTACGTTATTTTTGGTACAAAGGCTCCACGGTATATAACATTTAACGCGTCGTATTTAAGTCTCCACTTGGCTCGCGCGACTCTACCTAGTTTTTGGAATAGTGACTCGACGGCTGTTACTTAATTTTTGGCAATCCCTTTTAACTCTCATCTTGGTGGTCGAAAATACTCTAAGGTATCGGACTGTTCGTTTAAAATTATTCTCGCGTTTTCTATCTTTATTGTCGGCAGCGTATTCTTGAAGTCGACGCTTTTTCTACCGTTAGACTTTCGCTTTCTATCCGGTCTGTCCTTCTCGTCTTTCGATTAAGAGTGTCCCCAAAGTTTCGGAACGGGCCAAATATTTCAAAAATAAATCACTTAAAGAGAAAAATGTTTCCTGCAAAAGTTGTAGGATTCAAAAATAAGATACTTGACGATGAGGAACACTCTTATAATTTGACCTCTATCCTCTATATTTGATCCTCGTGTAAAGGTCAAATTATCTCATACCAGATATCTTCTTCGTACGCTAAAACACTCATGCAACCATTTTTATTTTTTTAGAAACCGACTCCCAATTGCTTTGCAAAAAATTATTTTGGCCTTGAAATACTCCCGAAGGTCATTTTAATCCTTCTTATGACCACATGTTTCAAACGTGACATTTCCGTTCTTTCCAATTCTGATATCAAAAATAGATAGTCCTATTAAAAAAAATCAAGTTGGTCTTTGATTTGAACCTCTTAATTTGACCTCAAGATCAAGTTCAAGAGCACCATCAAGTGCGCACGTTCAAATTCTAAAACTTTTGTATTTAACATAGGAAGTATGAGAAATTAGAATGATACATTAAAATTAATAAAGATAAACATTTTGATGTTAAACGCAAGAATTAAAATTTACATACTTTCTTAATAAAAGCGCAGTTAGTTGACTTTGTTGTCATTATTAAACAATGTGATTATATCTGAATTTTTAAAACATTTTGAAAAAACTTTTGAAAGAAAAAAACTGCATCTTATCGTTAATGATGGATCGTCAAAAAACTGAGTATGTAGAGTTTATGATTTTTATAATTATGTCATCGATGTTGTTTAAATTCTCTGTGTCTTATATGTAGGTTAACTGTATTATTAACTTTTTGATAAAAAACATCTCTGCGATTTCTCTCTTTTTAACATGTTTTTTAGTATGTAATATAACGGGTGATACCCAATCAAATTCATGTCCCAACTCTTGTCTATGTTTGCTTATGACCGAATGATTGTTACATGTAATTTTATATTGTTAAAATGTTCTTTTATACGAGTACGCAAATGTCTTTTTTGTTTGACCGATATATGAAGAAGCACAATTTTTTACAGTCAATTTATACACAAACATTAGTTCTATTGTCGTTAGGTAATCTATCTTAAACAAGATAGAAGAGAGTTTAAACACATCTATGACAAAATTATAAAGGTCGTATAAACTCTACATACTCAGTTTGTTGACGATCCTCCATTATAACGACAAAATGCGGTTTCTTTCTTCAAAAGTTCTTTCAAAAGTTTTTTCAAATGTTTTAAAAATTCCGATATAATTACATTGTTTAATGATGACAACAGTGTCATCTAACTGCGCTTTATTAAGAAAGTATGTAAATTTAATTCTTGCGTTTAACATCAAAATGTTTATCTTTATTAATCTTAATTAATTGTATCATTCTAGTTTCTCACTTGAAAAGGGACCAAAAAACAAATGGTCGAAACGTTGTGGAAATAAAATAAAAATTTTCTTTGTGTAGTTTGGGTCAAATTTAATATATCGTTCCTATTTTAAATATCACTAGCGACGTTTTAAGCATTCAATTTGATTTTTAACATTTTTTTAAAAACGTCATCCTCACGAGATATTCAGAAGTACCCATACTTTTGACAAACCTTGTATGTAGCATTCATCATCCACACCTTTCATTTACACTCTACACTTTTATTACACCTTACACTTTTCACTGCACTTTACACTTTTTACATCTTTATACATTTGTAATAACTTCAATTCATTAATTAACATAATGTTTTTAAGAAAAATCAATATTTCCTAACAACACATTCATTCATTTATTTGTTATATATTAATTCTTTTTGTCTTTCGCTTTATACTTTCAATGACAAACATACTTTCTTAAAAGATCTGGTGAATTTATTCATAAGTCGCTACATTTTTGGTGACCCCGACGTGATATTAAAGCCGACGCATTTTAAAAGCTGATGCGGAATAAGTGTCCAAGTGATCGTCGTATTTGACGTCTGCGAAATATTATCATTGCTTGGAGGAATTGCTAGATATTCTGATTTTAAGAGATTCGATTCTCCGATCTTTGAAACATTAGAAGCGGAGTAGTCCTTCACGGAAATTCTCAAATCATTTTATCGGATTCCTGGAACAAGAGGAAAATGCCAATCGATAGATCACCAGTTTAGACTCTGTACGGATACACAGATTGATATGGATTTGGCGAGTGGATCAAATCAGGTTGGATCAGATAATATTAATATTTTACCTTCTCAAACTGGACATCAGGTGAGTGATCCTATGTTACAGATTCACTCAAATGAGTTTCATTTATTAAAACTACCGACTTTCTGGCATAAGCAACCTAAACTCTGGTTTGCTTCTATTGAAAGTGAGTTTACGGTTTATCGAATTCGATCAGATAATATTAAATATAGTTCTGTCATTCGTCATCTTGATGAACAAGCCTTAATAAACATATCTGAAGTTATTGAAAATCCACCTGAAACAGATAAATATAATTATTTAAAGAAAATATTAATAAATCGCTTTACGGATTCAGAGGAAAAACGTTTGAGACAAATATTAGCTGGAATTGAACTTAATGATAAAAAGCCTTCGGAATTACTTCGAGAAATTCGTCATTTGTCTGGAGGATCTTTAGCGGATAGTGTTTTGCAAATGATTTGGCTTTCAACGCTTTACCACATAGAATTGCAAACGACTTTTAGCCCGTAGTAGAAGATGTTCCTCTTATTAAAACTTGCGGAATTAGCCGATAAAATTGCTGATCGGGACGGCGGTTTGCAACGTCGCGGAAGTTTCCAATAATGCAAATAATAAATCTTTGGATTTTGCGGATTTTATTACGAAGAATCGAAGCTCTTTAAGTTTCTCGTCGTCGAGATCGTTCCAAAAGCCGTCTAGAGAGAAGAGAAGATTTAGAATCGTTATCGCGTAACAAAGACCAATCAAATAAAGATATTAAAGATACATCAATTTGCTTTTACCATAAGAAGTTTGGTGATAAAGCTAAACGATGTACTTTACCTTGTTCTATGTCCAAAACATTCTTGGCTTCACAGGAAAATTAAAAACGCCGTTTAAGACTGAAGCTGCTTACGACGGTGTTTCTAACATCGCCTCATTATTTTCGACAGACATTCAAATTTGAATTTCTTGTCGATACGGGCGCTGATATATCGTTGTTACCTAAAAGAGTTTTTATTGAAGCCGTGGCATACTATTTAAAACTTTTTGCGCAAATGGTACTCAATTAGTACTTACGGTTTCTAAAACTTTAATTTTGAACCTCGGTCTTAGGAGAGAAGTCAAATGGAAATTTTGTGTCGGCGGATATTCAACGTCCTATTTTAGGCGCCGATTTCCTTTGTCATTTTAATCTCCTGATTGACATTAAAAACAAGAAATTGATTGATAACGTTACCGGTCTATGAATACTGAAAAATTCAAGAAGTTGCGCATTTGTCAATTTTACCACATCTCCTGATTCTGTGTACCATAAATTTTTAACCGATTTCCAGACTCACCCGTTTTTCTCCAATTTCCTACGGTAAAAAACGCAATGGTGTTGAGCATCATATCTTTACGGAAGGTTCTCCTAAATTTTCGACTCCCAGAAGACTTACTCCTGATAAACTTAGATGTGCCAAGGAAGAATTCCAAATCTATGATGGAGCAAGGAATTGCAGGCCTTCAAGCAGCGCCTGGGCAGCCCCTCTACATATGGTACCTAAAAAGGAACAAAATTCTTGAGACTGTGTGGTGATTATCGTGCACTCAATTCAGTGACTAGCCCGGATCGTTATCCCTTACCTCATATTCAAGATTTTTCTTTTTCACTTTTTGGTAAGAATATCTTTTCTAAATCGACTTAGTTATAAGCGTACTATCAAGTACCCGTCGCTAAAGAAGATATTCACAAAACAGCTGTCACTACTCCATTTGGGCTTTTTGAATTTGTCGTAATGCCTTTCGGTTTACTAAACGCAGCCCAAACTTTTCACAACGGCTCATGAACTCTTTACTTAATGATTTGAGTTTTGCCTTTTGTTATCTTGATGACATTCTTATCGCTTCTAAAGACGAGAAAGAACATATTGCTCACTTACGCATTATTTTTGATCGTCTTCAACAAACTGGAATGACAATCAATGTCGCTAAATGTCTTTTCGGTCAAAGCGAGATTTCTTTTCTTGGTTACTTAGTTTCTAACCAAGGAGTTAAACTACATCCGAAAAAGTGAAATCAATTATTGATTATGCTAAACCTAAGACACTTCATGAATTACGCAGATTCTTAGGAATTATCAATTATTATCGTCGCTGTCTCAAGGATGCTGCAAATCATCAAGCTCTGTTAACAGAATATTTAAAGGACAGTCGCAAGAGGGATAGAAGAATTATTTCTTGGACTAAAGAAGCGGAATTAGCTTTCGAGTCAGTGTAAAGAAGAACTTTTACAAGTTACTACCCTTTCTCATCCTGCTCCTCATGCTCCTCTTATTTTAACTTGTGATGCTTCTGACTTTGCTGTTGGTGCATCAACTTGAACAGTCTATGACGACGATATCAAACCAATAGCATTTTTCTCAAAGAAACTAGACAAAGCTCAAAGAAATTATAGCACTTATGATAGAGAAACTTCTTAGCATTTATTTGGCTATTAAACATTTCAGGCATTTTGTTGAAGGAAGACAACTGATTATCAGAACTGATCATAAACCTTTGATTTTTGCTTTCCGTCAGAAATTGGATAAAGCGTCACCAAGACAGATCAGACAATTGGACCTTATTGCTCAATTCTCTACAAATATTACCTATATTTCTGGAAAAAATGAATTCAGTTGCTGATGCTCTGTCAAGAATTGAATCTATTTCAATGTCTATTATAGTTTCTTTAGAAAAACTTGCTAATTATCATAAGAAGATGAGAAACTTCAAGTTTTTACTTTCTTCAAATTCTTCACTTCTGTTGAAGAAACTTATTCTTTCAGGATCAACCATACCTATTTATTGTGATTGTTCTTCGGAATTAATTCGTCCATATGTTCCTAAACTCTACGCAAGAGAATTTTTGATGTTGTTCATGGACTCGCTTACCCCAGCGGCAGATTGACATCTAAACAATTACTACTGAAATTCATTTGGCCGTTTTTGAAGAAAATGTGAAGGAATGGACTCGAACTTGTCTTCCATGTCAACGTGTGAGATTTCAAGACACACCAAGAATTCTCCAATTAAGATTGCAATTCCTGATCAACGCTTTCTGCATGTGCATTTAGACATTGGTTGGACCCCTTCCTATTTGTCAAAATTACCGTTATTGTCTTACTATGATTGATCGTTTTTTCCAGATGGCCTGAAGCTGTTCCTATTTCTGAGATTTCTGCTGAAACTGTTTCTACAACATTTTATTCACATTGGGTAGCACGTTTTGGTTCTCCTATCAGCATTACAACAGATCAAGGTCCTCAGTTTGAAGGCGCTTTATTCAAAGCTTTAACAACCTAATTGGCTGTCAAAGAATTAGAACTTCTGCTTATCATCCTGCTTCAAATGGAATTCTGGAAAGATGGCATAGAACTTTGAAAGCAGCGATTATGTGCCACGAAACAACCAACTGGATAGAATCGTTACCTTCAGTTCTTTTGGGATTACGTTTCGTGTTTCAAAGAAGATTTAAAAGCTTTACCAGCAGAACTTCTTTATGGATCCACTCTTTGTATTCCTGGAGAATTTTTCATTGAAGAAGATTTTCCTGCAGATCCTGAAATCTTCTTGAAAAACACAGGATTCATATGAGGAATATCAGATCATCTCCTACAAGTCATCATTGCAAAAGATCACCTTTCGTTCACAAGAATCTTTTTGATTGTACTCATGTTTGGATTCGAGAAGATGCTGTTAGGAAGTCACTACAACCTCCTTATTCTGGCCCTTTTCTTATTGAGAAACGTATCTCTGATCATTTATTTGCAGTTACGTTTCAGGAAGAGTTGTCAATATTTCGACAGAACGTCTCAAGCCAGCCTTCATTCCTAGAACTTCAGATTCTACTGAACTTATACCAGATCTTCAGCTCCTGTTCCTGCTACCTTCAGCTCCTGTTTCTGCTACTTCTTCAAATCCTCTTTCTTCTTCTTCTACTGTTGGAAAGCTCTACGTACCTACCCACCAAAAAGAAGAAAGTCCATTTCGCAACGAATATCGTCACTTGGGAGGGAGTACTGTAGCATTCATCATCCACACCTTTTATTTACACTCTACACTTTTATTACACCTTACACTTTTCACTGCACTTTTATACTTTTTACATCTTTATACATTGTAATAACTTCAATTCATTAATTAACATAATGTTTTTAAGAGAAAATCAATATTTCCATAACAACACATTCATTCATTTATTTGTTATATATTAATTCTTTTTGTCTTTCGCTTTATACTTTCAATGAATAACATTACTTTCTTAAAAGATCTGGTGAATTTATTCATAAGTCGCTACATGTATATGTATATGTATTTGAAAAATAGTTTGAATAATTAATAACAAAGAACCGTTGAAGATGGAGGCTTGTCCTTTTGTACAAACGTGAGTGTTAACATCACGCACCTAAGGCCCGAGTTGCAGCCATTTATGTCTGCAAATATTGTTAAAAAAGAATATTACATTTTAAAAATTAAAAAATTAATAACAAATAAACCGCGCAAGATGGAACGTTCTACTTTCGCAGAAACGTAGATGGCGAGGCCGTCCTCCGATTCTCCGAGTTAGAATCCCTGATGTCGACAAAAAGCAAAAAAAGAAATAGTTACTACTTTTTGAAAAAATAATTTGAATAATTAATAACAAAGGAACTGTTGGAGATAGAAGCTTATCCTTTTGCACAAACCGCGAGTGCCAACGACATCACGCACCGAAGGGCCCGAGTTACAGCCATTTATGTTTGCAAATATTCTTAAAAACGAATATTACATTTTGAAAATTAAAAAATTAATAACAATTGAACCGTGCAAGATGGAACGTTCTACTTTTACGGGAATGTATATGGCTAGATTTTCCCCCGATCCTTCGATTTAGAGCTCTTGTTGTCGATAAAAATAAAAATAATAGTTAGTTTCTTGGCTTGTGTTTAGGTATTACCTCCCACCGACAGATGGCCTGACGGCGGAATGCCTTTCCGTAGTTAGAAACCGTCAGCAAATTATATTAGTCGATCAAGCCTTCAATACTTACATTTGTCGATCTTAGTTTTTTTATATATTTTGCGGATTCAATATTTCGCAGTTGGTATATAATTCTAAAAGTTTTGATGGTTTTTAATTTTTGTTACGTTATTTATAATAACTTGTTTTCACATTTTAGTTTACATCTCTCCATCCTTGTTAAAAAATGTTCCAGATATTTTTAAGTACAATTGCTCTGGTAAACAATAGGTTTGTTTTCTTTGCTTACACGAAAAGTGTATAGTGTACACTTTTACTCCGTCCAATTTTTGAGAGTGGGGGTAACGTCGTGTAAATTCAGTGTAAAGTGTAAGCTTTTCACGAGAACGCCGAAGTGTAACATCAAGTGTGTTATAAAATACGACAGCTATTTGTGCATAGTGTTCATATTTAAGTTTTAATAAAAAAGGGGAATTTTATTGTTTAAAATTTATTATTGGTTATATTGTTACAATTATCACAAAATGATGAATGAATTAAATGTAGAAATTCTTAATCACATTTGGAGTCGGAGTCTGAACTGATTGTCATCCGATGAAGAGAGGATTTTGACGAGATTGGTCCTGAACCACCTGTTTATTTGCTGCAATAATGGTAAGATAGTTAAATAATTTTTACTTACTACATGTGAGTACAATTTAACCACTGTTTTAAAGTAATTTTAAACCTATGTAATCTAACCTCAAAACATGTTTTTTAGAGTGAAGACATGGGACATTATTGAGCCAGTATTAGGAGTTGTTTAAAGAGTACAGTCACGTAAAAAATTCTAAATTATATTGAAAAGATGTTGTACATTTATACACTGAGAGTGAGTTCATAATGCACTTTCGCGTTATCACGAAAAGTGCCAATGATTGATCAATCGTTTTGTGCAGCATCTCAAAGTTTTTTTGCATTACAAGGTTAATTATAGTCATAATTATGCAGTTTCTACATACATTATATTATTTATAAAGATAGACATATTTTAGTTGCATAATTTTATGATATAATATCTTATTATATCTATGTATGTTATCACAGCTTAGCAGGCTACGAGCCTATTTCTCCAGAGGAAACATATCATAGGTTTTCTTTGGTACGTTGGACTGAAAGCAAATATTTGTCTTTCCTGGAAAAAATCAAGGAAAAAAGATACTTAGAAACAAATAAATATTAATAAGTTTTTAATTTTAATTTATTTTACTAAATTAAAGTAATATTTTTATTAAGAATTCTTAATTACAAACTTTATAAATAAATAACTATAGACTAATAAATAAATAAATGATAATCCTTAAGAGTCGCCAGTAATAAATAATGAAAAACTCTCCTCCAATTTTAAAGTCGACCAGACTGGCAATAATTTATTTTAAATAATTAGTTTAATTTACAACGTTTCGGCTGTCATTGCAGCCCTTTTCAAGTAATCTATAAACAATTATATACATATAAATATACTCTTAATGCGCTTAATCATACAAATAATTATAGATTTACAAAAATATATATGTTTACATACCAGATTAATACAATAAATCATATTTACAGCAAACCCCCGACAAAATTAACCATTGTTTTGATGAACAATGTATAACTGACAGAAGTAAGCCCGAAATAAATAGATGTTGACTGTTAGCAGGAAACTTAGTCACTACGCGTTGAGGAAATAGAAAACCAAAGTACTGTGTCTTTCGCAATTTTTAAACCGTCAATACAAAGTCAAATAAATAGATAAATAAATAATAAATAAATAAATATGTAACATATGACAATATAATATATTAAATAGCTTCAAGAACGCGATCATAAATCCCACTGAAATTCTCCGTATCTTTTGTAAATTAATGCTTTTTCTTTGGTTTTTTATATAGAACATTTCTGCTATTTCTCTTTTTCTCGTTTGTTTTTCTTGATGCAGAATCACAGGAGAATCCCAACGGAACTCATGATCGTTACAAGTCCGATGCAAACTAACAACCGAGTGTGATGTCGTGTCTTTTTTAATGTTATTTTATGTTCCTTAATACGTGTTTCTAAATGTCGCTTTGTTTGTCCAATATATGTAGGGCCCCCCCCCCGATAAGGGCCAAGTCACAGTATTGATGAATCGGACTGACTATGTGGGGAAAATGAATTGTTTACTGAAAGATGTTTCCACTTATAAACCACTTAATAAAAATAATCCATTAAACGCTCTCAACGCAAAGATCACAACTTTATTAAAATCTTGGTTGGATAATGGACTCATAGATGATTCAATTTACAAACAATTGAGATGTACTAATGGCAATTTGCCTCGTGCCTATGGTTTACCTAAGATCCATAAAGTAGGTTACCCTCTTCGTATCATAATTTCAACGTTGGGAAGTCCGGTTTATTACATTGCATCTTATTTAGGTGAGATTTTACAAAATGCAGTCAAGAAACCTCGATCTCACATTAAGGATAGTTGGTCCTTTGTTGAAATTATTAAAGATAAAAACATTGATGACGATCATGTCATGATTTCGTTGGACGTGACTTCGCTTTTTACTAACACACCGTGGGAATTAATAAAAGCAGCAATAGAAAACCGTTGGGATGATATCTCACAATTTACTTCATTTAACATTGCACAGTTTTTACATGCTATTGACACGGTCATGCGCTCGACTAGTTTTGTTTTCGATGGAAAATTTTACGAGCAGGTTTTCGGTTCGCCTATGGGGTCTCCTTTGTCTCCAATTTTGTCTGATATGGTTATGGACGATTTGGAATCATATTGTTTGCGTCAATTGGATTTTGAGCCCTATTGTTATTTCAGATATGTTGATGACATTTTTTCAATTATTCCGAAATGTAAAGTGGAGGATATGCTTACGATTTTTAATAGTTTTCACACGAGACTAAAGTTTACGTTTGAATTGGAGAACAATTGTTCCTTAAGTTTTTTAGACACAAGCGTTATGCGAGTTAATGGCAAATTGACGACTGACTGGTTTCGTAAGCCTACGTTTTCAGGCCGTTATATAAATTTTCTTTCGAACCATCCGATGCGTTATAAAATTAGTGTGATCACAAGCCTCGTGGACAGGGCTATTTTACTCGCTGACCCTATGTTTCACGAGAAAAACATCATCTTAGTCAAACGAATTCTTCGTAACAATTGTTACCCGTTAACAGTCATAAACAAAATTGTTAACAGGAGACTTAGGGCGATTAAATTTGGCGGTAATTTTGGTGCGTCTAATCGAGATAAATTTGATACACGAAATGTTATAGTGTTGCCGTATATTAGAGATTTGAGCAAAAATATTACTCGTTGCATAAACAAAAATGGAATCGGTGTAGTATATACCGTTCCAAAAAAATTAGACACTTTGATAAAAAGAGGAAAAGATAGTATTGATAACTTAAAAAGAACCGATGTCGTCTATAAGATCGAATGCGCGAATTGCGACTCTACATATATTGGACAAACAAAGCGACATTTAGAAACACGTATTAAGGAACATAAAAATAACATTAAAAAAGACACGACATCACACTCGGTTGTTAGTTTGCATCGGACTTGTAACGATCATGAGTTCCGTTGGGATTCTCCTGTGATTCTGCATCAAGAAAAACAAACGAGAAAAAGAGAAATAGCAGAAATGTTCTATATAAAAAACCAAAGAAAAAGCATTAATTTACAAAAAGATACGGAGAATTTCAGTGGGATTTATGATCGCGTTCTTGAAGCTATTTAATATATTATATTGTCATATGTTACATATTTATTTATTTATTTATTTATTTATCTATTTATTTGACTTTGTATTGACGGTTTAAAAATTGCGAAAGACACAGTACTTTGGTTTTCTATTTCCTCAACGCGTAGTGACTAAGTTTCCTGCTAACAGTCAACATCTATTTATTTCGGGCTTACTTCTGTCAGTTATACATTGTTCATCAAAACAATGGTTAATTTTGTCGGGGGTTTGCTGTAAATATGATTTATTGTATTAATCTGGTATGTAAACATATATATTTTTGTAAATCTATAATTATTTGTATGATTAAGCGCATTAAGAGTATATTTATATGTATATAATTGTTTATAGATTACTTGAAAAGGGCTGCAATGACAGCCGAAACGTTGTAAATTAAACTAATTATTTAAAATAATTATTGCCAGTCTGGTCGACTTTAAAATTGGAGGAGAGTTTTTAATAATAAATATTTAATAAATATAGTATTTATATTTATATGTATTGTGATATATGAATTAAAAAAAAATAATGTTATATAGTATTTTTACTTTTGTTTATGTATAATATTTACTTTAAATATTCTTTTTTGTTTAATATATTTCTTTTAGATTATAAATTTTAATTATACACTTCATAAGTTAAATCATATTTTAATTAAAAATTTAAAACAAAATATTTAATAAATAATATTTAATAAAAAAAGAAAGATATGAATAAAAAATAAAAATAAATCAATTTGTTTATTAAAAATAAAAAATTTCTATACTTACAAATTTAACAATTTTATAATGTTTTGTAGGTTAAAGCTTTTGATTTAATCCTATAAATAAAATATTAAATTAATTAGTTTAATTTTTATTCAAATCAAACTTTATATTATATTCAAAAGTTATAGATTAGACCAATGCTTAAATTTTTATTTTATTTTGTTTTGTATAAAAAGTTTACCATTTCTGAATCATTATTGAACTTTCTTTTTCTGGGGAGAAATGCTGCTTTCGCAAGATTTTCATCGGATATGGTACCCGGTATAATTTTGACATTTGAGACATTCTCAATCAACAAGAAATTATATATATATATATACAGAGTGTAATTGAAATAACATATATGATAGTGTTAGATTCTCTGGCCAATTTAGAAACGATTTTTCCTCAGTGAAGATGTCGAGAAAGGTCATCAATTTTTACAAACTTCCAATTTTTATTATTACCCCCATAGCAAAAAATGTCACAGTGACATCACAATAAGCTCACAATAGAGTCACAAGGTGACAAAAAAATGTGATGTCACTGTGATGTCATTGTGAGATTATTGGAAGGTAACAGTGATATCATTAATCACAATTGAAGTGATATCATTGTAAAATGTCACATTGATATAACTAGTATATCACGAAATGTAACAATAAGGATAAAAAAATCTGTCATAGCAAGAAAATGTCACAGTGACATCATAAAGATGTTCTGCTGTGACGATAAAATATATATTTAATCGTCACAGCACAACATCTTTATGATGTTACAGTGATATCATCAAAAATGTCACATTGATATAACTAGTATATCACGAAATGTAACAATAATGATAAAAAATCTGTCATAGCAAGAAAATGTCACAGTGACATCATAAAGATGTTGTGCTGTGACGATCAACAATTAAAATTAGAAAAATAAAGTTTAATTTATAATATATTTAATAAATAATTTATATTTATTTATTTATATTTATTACTGCTATAACTAAATATATATTAGGGTGTCCAATTTAAAATAACACGTACACCACTTCAAATATCTCTTAAAATATTCATCAAATAAAGGGCATCATCTACTTTATGACCTCCTTTGAATCAAACAACTTTTATTTGAAATATTTTTCTTTAAAATAGTCGCGTTCAGCAGAATGACTGCTAAGTTGTCATCTTGTCAAGACTTGACGTTGATTTGTTCTAAAAGTAAAAGAATCAACACGTCACCGTTAATGGACGCTACTTAATGTAACCTAATCTTAAACAAATCATATATAGTAGGCCAACTGAACGAGCAAATAAATAAGGTGTAAAAATTTTTATTAATAGTTAAATAATTAAATTAACATTCCGTTACAGAATCGATATAAATTGTAAACGTTTCGACTGCACTACAGTCTTTATCAATACATAAAAGTTAAATATTAAAATACAAAGTTAAATGTTAAAAATACAAAGTTAGTTAAATATTAAAATATAAAATTGAAACGATTCTTCGCTGTTGACTAATAGATATGCAAGGCGATTGGTCTGAGATGCCAAGTTATGCGACATTTGAGCATGCTACGGATATAATACGCGAATTAAATCAATGTCAGAGAAAATTAAAAAAATCTTTCAACTTACATTATCGTTTTAACAAGTCCTTTTCCCCGATATTTCAAGTGTGTGTTGCGAAGTCTGAATACCAAATGTCAAAATAGAGAGCGTGATGTATTTATTTATTACCAATGTTTTTCTAAATTATGATTCAGCAAATTTTTTAAGTATGTCAAAATAACTACTGTCTAACAATTCGGTGTCTGTATTTAAATTAATTCCATTTTTCTGTTCTTTAATGTGGATCATTTCAGATATTAGTCTTTTATGGTAGTTCTTTTCGTGATCCATAATTTTAATATTGTCCCAGTCAAATGTATGTTGTTCGTTTAGAATGTGTTCTGTGACAACCGAATGTCTAGCAAAGTCTAATTTAATATTATTTTTATGTTCTTTAAGTCTCGTTCCTAACTGTCTTTTTGTCTGTCCGACATATGTGGCGTAACAATCGTTGCAATTCAATTTATAAATAACATTAGAATTCGTGGGGCAATTATTTTTGTCCTTTTGAACTTTTATGAAGTCATTCAATTTTTTAATGCAACGATATCCTACCACTACGTCAGGTCTTCTTATTGCTGAAGCAACTTTCTCAGATATTGATTCTATATATGGTATGACAAAATATTTAATGTTAGTATTAGTATTATTGGTATCTGTTATATTGTTATTATTAGGCTTGTTAAATTTCTTAGTTGAGAGATTTTTTAATCTGCGTTTTATTTCTGTGAAAATTAGATCAAGAGGATAACCGTTGGATAGCAAAATGTTAATAGCTTTCTCTATATTTTTTTTATGAAATTGCGGATGTGATAGTAATAAAGCTCTATCTACCAAGTTATAAATTGTTCCTATTTTATGACAAGTCGGATGATTTGAAAAAAATGAAAGTAATCTACCTGAGAATGTCTTTTGTGATACCAATCTAAATAAATTTTATTATCTATTACTTTGATCATTATGTCTAAAAAGCTTATACAACGATTATCCTCTTTTTCCAATGTAAATTGTAGTCTATCGTTATAATTGTTGAATTCGTTCAAAACATATGTAATATTGTCAGCGGAAGTGCATAAAATAATGTCGTCTACATAACGGAAATAGAAAGTCATTTCGCAATTTAAATTACTAATTACTAATGTTTCCAAGTCCTGCATGACTATATCGGCAATGATCGGAGAAAGTGGGGAACCCATAGGAGTCCCATAAATTTGTTTGTAAGTTATGTTATTAAAAGTGAAAAATGTAGAAGTTAGTATAAATTTTATCATACCTATGAATTCATTTTTGGGAATCTTTGTGTGTGACTCTATAAAATGCCATCTATTATTGATACCGTTTAATGCAAGATCTACGGAAACATTAGTAAATAATGAAACAACGTCCAATGAAACTATTATGTCGGTATCTTGTATTGTTTTCCCTGATAGAATGTTGCATATATCAAAACTGTTATTTACAAAACTGTCCGCTCTAGGAAGGCTATCTTTTAAAATTTTATGAAAGAAAGAAGCAATATTATATAGAGAAGTATTTATTGAGGAAACTATTAATCTAAAAGGAATATTTTCCTTGTGGATCTTGGGGAGCCCATAGGCTTTAGGAAGAAGAGAGTCGCTTGAAAATAAATAATAATATTCTTTTTTGTTGATGAAGTCTTTTTTCAACCATTTTTTTAAACAAATATTGAGTTCTTTTTCTATTTTTGTTGATGGATTGTTTTAACTATGGTATACGTAGAATCGTCTTCTAGGAGACTCTCAACTTTTTTTATAGAAAATTCTTTTTCTAGTGCGACTGTAATGCTGCCTTTATCTGCTCTAGTAAATAAAATATTAGGATTTTGATTGCAGAATTTAATTGTGTCTTTATGCATGTGAAATAATTTTTCTTGTATGTCCGTTTTTTTGTCGTTATTGTTTAAAAATAATGAAAATTGTGGAATGGCAGCATTACGAATCGAAGTAAGATTTCTGATCCCATTAGAATTGCTTTCTATATCTTTGACATAATGATCAAAGTAATAGATAATAAAATTTATTTAGATTGGTATCTCAAAAAGACATTCTCAGGTAGATTACTTTCATTTTTTTCAAATCATCCGACTTGTCATAAAATAGGAACAATTTATAACTTGGTAGATAGAGCTTTATTACTATCACATCCGCAATTTCACAAAAAAATATAGAGAAAGCTATTAACATTTTGCTATCCAACGGTTATCCTCTTGATCTAATTTTCACAGAAATAAAACGCAGATTAAAAAATCTCTCAACTAAGAAATTTAACAAGCCTAATAATAACAATATAACAGATACCAATAATACTAATACTAACATTAAATATTTTGTCATACCATATATAGAATCAATATCTGAGAAAGTTGCTTCAGCAATAAGAAGACCTGACGTAGTGGTAGGATATCGTTGCATTAAAAAATTGAATGACTTCATAAAAGTTCAAAAGGACAAAAATAATTGCCCCACGAATTCTAATGTTATTTATAAATTGAATTGCAACGATTGTGACGCCATATATGTCGGACAGACAAAAAGACAGTTAGGAACGAGACTTAAAGAACATAAAAATAATATTAAATTAGACTCTGCTAGACATTCGGTTGTCACAGAACACATTCTAAACGAACAACATACATTTGACTGGGACAATATTAAAATTATGGATCACGAAAAGAACTACCATAAAAGACTAATATCTGAAATGATCCACATTAAAGAACAGAAAAATGGAATTAATTTAAATACAGACACCGAATTGTTAGACAGTAGTTATTTTGACATACTTAAAAAATTTGCTGAATCATAATTTAGAAAAAACATTGGTAATAAATAAATACATCACGCTCTCTATTTTGACATTTGGTATTCAGACTTTGCAACACACACTTGAAATATCGGGGAAAAGGACTTGTTAAAACGATAATGTAAGTTGAAAGATTTTTTAATTTTCTCTGACATTGATTTAATTCGCGTATTATATCCGTAGCATGCTCAAATGTCGCATAACTTGGCATCTCAGACCAATCGCCTTGCATATCTATTGGTCAACAGCGAAGAATCGTTTCAATTTTATATTTTAATATTTAACTAACTTTGTATTTTTAACATTTAACTTTGTATTTTAATATTTAACTTTTATGTATTGATAAAGACTGTAGTGCAGTCGAAACGTTTACAATTTATATCGATTCTGTAACGGAATGTTAATTAATTATTTAACTATTAATAAAAATTTTTACACCTTATTTATTTGCTCGTTCAGTTGGCCTACTATATATGATTTGTTTAATTTTGTTAAATTATACGAGCCTTTCATTAATTAATTTTAACCTAATCTTACCTAATCCTAATGCAGCGTGACCGTGTAGGCGCGTACACGTTGCCCAAAACGCTCTGCAGCGTATACGCAGTCTGTGGTGTACCAGCACGTGTTTTTTATTTGCATAAGAGGACATTTTGACTCAAAATAAGTGATCTCAGAAGATCACTTAGCAATAAGAAGTGATTTAACAAAGTGAAAAACATCAACATAAAAATTAAGGTTAGTATATACAATATTTTTTATCTTATGTTTGTCTTATATTTTTTTCATATTTATTGTAACAAGATATCTTTTTTTCATTGTATATGTATATTTAGGAAAAAAAATATATTTTGTGAAAAATATGGGTCGCAAACGAAAACACTCAATATTTTATAGTGCAAGACATAAACGAAGATTAGTTGCAAGAAACACAGTAACAGATATGAATATGATAACTCATCAGACTGATTCTGCGGATTCTATGGCAATAATTAATAATAATAATGATCAACTAATTGTTGTTGATGAGAGTGCTTCGTCTTTATGTGATTCTGATAAAGTATACTCAGATAGAAATCTAAATCGATATTATGATGAAAATAATATTAACTTTCTGAATGAAAAATAATGCCTGTATGATACAAAATTACACGGATGCAAATAAGCTGCAAGCTATAGTCGATAACAATTATGAAAATCTGTGTTTAAATGATAACGAAACTTTTATACATGACATAAGTAAATGGGCTATTGAAGAAAAGATATCACTCAAATCACTCCGTCACCTTTACAGATATTGCAAACACACACTAATTATACTTTGCCTAAAGATCCACGTACATTATTGCAAACTCCTAAATCAACTGAAATTATACAAATTGAAAACGGAGATTACTGTCACTTAGGTCTCGAAAAAGCTCTTCTAAAAATTAGTGAAGAACGTAAAAGATTGAATTTTGCTCTTGATCAAACATTCAATTATTTATAAAATATTGATGATTTACCTATATATAAGTCTTCCACAAAGAGTTTATGGCCAATATTATGTGCAGATAATATTATAAACAATGTATATGTCATTGCCTTATATTATGGTGAAGGAAAACCAAAAATGCAACTGAGTTTTTAAAAATGTTTGTAGGTGATGCTATTGCTTTTATAAATAATGGGATTGATTATGAGGGACAGATCATAAAAGTCGAAATTAAAGCAATAATTTGTGACGCTCCTGCTAAATCATTTATTTTAAATGTAAAAGGACACACTGGATATAATAGTTGCACTAAATGCATTATTGAAGGTGATAATATAGAAGGACATATATGTTTTTCCATACACATCTAATATGATGTTACGTAATGATAAAGAATTTTTTACTGGATTTTATAATCTTGATTATCAAACTGGTGACACAATTTTAAAAAATATACCAAATCTAGGCTTAGTTACAAATGTGCCACTAGATTATATGCACCTGGTATGTTTGGGTGTTATGCGTAAACTTATTATGTTATGGCTTTCAGGACCACTTAAGATAAGATTATCAAATTCAGACAAAGAACAAATTTCTAAGAAACTAATAAAGTTACGCAATTATATTCCTTCTGATTTTGCTCGAAAACCAAGATCATTAAAGTATATCAAACATTGGAAAGCCACAGAATATCGGCAATTTTTATTATATACAGGTCCTATTATATTGAAAGGAATACTATAAGAAAATGTATATTTAAATTTTCTAACATTACATGTAGCAATCACAATTCTTGCACATCCTACTTTAACATATCAAACTTCTATTATAGAATATGCAGAAAATTTATTAAAACATTTTGTAAAATCATTTCAAGTTATCTACGGTTCTAAATATATTTCACATAATATTCATAATTTATTACATCTTGCTGCAGACGTAAAACAATTTGGTGCTCTGGATAAATTTAGTGCATTTAAATTTGAGAATTATATGTCTACGTTAAAGAAATTAATTCGTAAAACTAACCAACCATTACAGCAATTAACAAGAAGATTTGCAGAAATTGAGACAATACATAATAATGAAACATTCAAAATATATTCAAATTCATACGATATGGAAAAATGTTTTACACGCTCTCATTGTGATGGTCCTATTACGAAAGATTTCATTTCTGTACAACAATATAAAATTTTTTGCATAATCAATATTATATTAACTGTGATGATCAAAAAATAATTGCATTTCTATTGAAAATGGACAAATAATGTCAATTTTAAATTTCATTAAATCTAATGACAATAAAATGTATGCTATTGGCAAAGTACTTGTGTTAGTGGAAGATTTATATACACAGCCTATTTCGTCATTAACTTTAAATATTGGTATCATGTCTGAATATTCTCATCTTCAGACATGAGAGTTTGATAAAATTAGAGCAAAAATGTTGAAAATGCCTTATAAAAAAAAATTATATTATATTTCCGATGTTACACACAACTGAATAATACATGTTTAATATTAATTTGCATTTGTAATTAAATAATTAAACGTAATTATAATACTCTAATATAAATTGCAAATATTATTATTATTATTATTATTATTATTATTATCGTCACATTTTTATCATATTATTTACATCATAGATTATTTATAATTTCAATGCTGATCAATTTTTATTTACAGTTATTATGGCGTATAATATTGTGGAGTTCGAAGATGGTTTACAAATTGTTCCTTCTGAATGGTTAACTGAAAATAATAAGGAATGTAAATGGCCATCATATACAAGTCAAATTAAGATAAATAAAGCAATTATGAAAAGAATATCTCCTTCTGATGATTGGCAATTATATAAAATAATCCGTATTTTTGGTAGCAGCGGTTAGTAATATAAAAAATGTATTTTATTTTTTTATCAAAAATTATATAAATTAAAATTATAATATATATGTATTAAAAGTATATATTAAAATTTAAATTTTAAGTGATATTTGATTATAAAATATATAAAAACAAAAATCTAATTTTTAATCTCAGAAATAAATATTTTTATCGGCTCTCAATATAAATAATATAAGTATGTTGTCTTCTAAGCTGGGCAATAGAGCCAAGGAAACGAAACGAAAAATTAATTAAACGGAACTGTATCTCAATTTGAGATCTCAAAGTTCCACATATAAATTAATTTCGAAACTTACATATGGAGAAATAAGCGAGAAAAATATAGGTCCGAAAAGTCGCTGAAGCGGGAATCGAACCCGCGTCTTTCACTTTCCGGGCGACTGCTCTTACCACTAAGCTATTCAGACCCTTTCGATCCTATATTTTTCATTTGCCTTTTTAGTAGATGTTAAATATTGTTAAATATTGTTAAATATGTTAGTAGATGGGCTAATCACGGCGGTATTTACTAACATCTACTAAAAAGGCAAATGAAAAATATAGGATCGAAAGGGTCTGAATAGTTGGTAAGAGCAGTCGCCCGGAAAGTGAAAGACGCGGGTTCGATTCCCGCTTCAGCGACTTTTCGGACCTATATTTTTCTCGCTTATTTCTCCATATGTAAGTTTCGAAATTAATTTATATGTGGAACTTTGGGATCTCAAATTGAGATACAGTTCCGTTTAATTAATTTTTCGTTTCGTTTCCTTGGCTCTATTGCCCAGCTTAGAAGACAGCATACTAATTTTTAATATTCAAAAATTTTATACGTTTTAGATACATATGATAAAGCTATAGACAAACTTAAATTAGCTGAACAAATATCCGATATAGATGGTGATGATGGAAATAACCTCAAAAAATCGAGATATCAACAAGCAAAAAAAAAATACAGGTTCATCTCCTGATAATTCTGATACAAGCGACACAAGCATCAATAAATTAAAAACTCGCAATGATTTAGAGTTAGATAATTTTCCTAATACACCAAAAGCTTTAACAATAAATAAGAGCAAAATCTGTGAAATAAAGACACCATTAATACAAGGTGATAAGAAAATGAATCGAGTAAAAAAAAATTTCAAGTTCTTCTGATAATTCAGATAGAACTGACACAAGCAATGATTTAGATGAAGCTTCTAATATATCAAACGATTTAAATAAAAGCAAAATGACTTATGAAATAAAAAAACCACTGATAAAAAATTATAAGAAAATAACTAAGCCTCCGATACAAATAAGTAATGAAAAAATAATTAATATTCAGTCTAAAAAGTCTGCAGTTACATATAGTAAATCTATAAGTTCACAAGAACATCGAACAGCAAATAAAGATGACCTTGTTCCACAAAATTCAGATACAATATCTACATCCGATACTTGTAATGCTGAGATTGATTAGGTAAAAATATATCTGTTATTAATTTTAAATTTTTGTAAAAGCTTACCTATATATATATATTATTAAAGTTTTAACTTTTTTTATTTATATCACTGTAAACATATATTTAAAATGGTATATAATTCGTAATATTTATATAATCTGACAATGAGTAGATATACAATAATATGTGTCAATTATTTTTGCAGATTTTCATAATTTAATTATCAGGAAACTAAATGCAGTATTGTTAAATCTTACAACAATTGATGAACGTTTAATAAGTTGGATAATCACATAAGAAAAAAATGAGGAAACGGATTTAAAAAAAAAATGAACATTATGATTTCGATTTGCCAGCAGATACCGTAGAAACAATTACAGAGAATTGATAATCAATTAAAAAACAAATGTGTTGCTGCAAAAATGGTATATACAAAATATTATCATTTATACTTACGATTAGAAACATTTTATTGAAATGTCTTATAAAAAGCAATATTTTGGACATATTTATTTATTTATATAATGTTAAATAATTTTAAAGAAGTTAAAAGAAAAGTAATGTTAACTTTTTTATAAGAGAAAAACAATGTTTATTATTTTGATATTTTTAGATCATAAACTAATATTAATTAAATTATTTTATATTTTTAGACAAGACAATTGAGCTTTTTAGGAGGTAAGGATCATCATGATGTGATTTCGTACATGATGAAACATATTTTAACAAATAAATTAGCAATGGAATATAGTTGGGCTGGTGCAAAATTGAAAAATGCCTTTAAAAATCTTCGCATTACTATATGTATCATAAGTAAGTTATATAAATATTTAATCACAGAAATGTTTTTATTGACATATTTTTGACACTTATATATAGCATTCTATGCATGGTTATATGAATGATGCTATTAGAACTCTAATATTATTATTCAATAATATGTAATCATAGGAATATAAAATAATTTTGAATAGTATATATACATATATACATATATATATATATATAAAATTAAGTCGCTTTATATTTTTATATAATCTATAACCACACATATCTGTTTAAACTTGTTGTTAATGCTGCGCGAACTTCAAGAACCAATTTAACAAATAAGGAAGTTGAGGATATAATTGCAAGATGGCTAATTTTAGCCAAGCAGAGATTTGACCGAGATTTGTAAGTTATATATAATATACCTCAATTTAACTATTTTATCATCTTATCTCAAACTTTTTATTTTATAAGAAACTGATTTTAAAGAGGGTGAACATATGCACTATCTGTTCATTATTGCGTGTATTAGTTTTTTTAAATTAAATACAACATTTAAGAACTTATTGTTATTTTTGTATAGAATATTTATTGCAGAATTGACTTATTGCACCTATGTATAACAATCACATATTTCTTTTTAGGAAAAAGGAAGAACAAAAAAAGAGATGCGAAAATGAGGAGATCTAAACAAGAAAAGGACAGGTTATTAAATATAATAATTTTAATATATAATAAATAAAATATTTGAACGTTTATTATTACGTTTTGTTAAGGAATAGCCTGATCCTAAAGTATAGGTCGTTCAATTCTCCGTTTATTATCATTCGACATCTCAGTAATTATTCGCGCCAACGCGGGACAACACGTCAAACGCACATGTGATCCACGTGTTACTCGCCTGTCTTTTCCTTTGCTCGACGCGAATCGCCTGCGCAAATCCCCAAAATTCTCGCTTCGCGCCTTGGCTACGTGTCTCGGATCATTATTGAGCGTCCAGCCACGAGACGAGATAGATCAATACACCTTTTGTTGAAATATCGTCCCGCCCTCGTTTCTAACACTCTTGTTATAATTTGTGATTTGAATAAAAGTATATTAAAACGAATCCGCGAGTGACCATTAACAAAAACTACCGCCTTGGCGTGCGAACCATCTATACAAGGTTTTACCAACGAGAAACAAAACATTTTGGTCCTTCGAGCCGGATCGTCGCCAAGGACAATTATTGGCATTCCGAATCACGATCGATATGAACACCTCGACATCTTTCGAAGAGCTTTTGGCTCTGCAAACACAGAAGATGAGTTTCGTATCACGGGCGCTCATCAATTACAAGAAGCTGGGGGCAAGCCAAAATGACACCTTGCGGTGACACGTCAACGTCTCGTCACCTTGAAGGAAGCCTTTGCCACTTGCCAGGAGCTCGACAGTCGAATCGGGCTTCATGCGGACGATGACGACAAAGCATCGCATACCTACTTCACAAAGAATTCGTTTCTGGAATGTGAGGACTGCTACAACGAGGGCTGCCGACTACATGGCTGAGGTATTAGAGAGCTACGAATCCCGCATCCCTCCCGCTACATCATCACAAAACGTAAGTGGCTTGCATGATTTTTTCGACCCGCGTCGCATCTTCCGAGGATCAACCTACCGACCTTCGACGGGAGAATCGACAAGTGGGAAGCTTTCGCGATAAATTCCAATCGATGATTTATAATGATCCTAGTTTGTCAAATGTCGATCGCTTACATTATTTATGCTCATGTGTAAAAGGGGATGCAAGTAACGCGCTTGACCACCTCGCGGTAACCAATAATAATTTCGACGTCGCGTGGAGAATTCTAGTCTCTCGGTACGACAACAAACGTCGTCTTGTTACAACGCATTTACAATCGCTGTTAAATTTGCCGTTACTGACCACAGAAACCGCTCATGACCTTCGTCAGCTTCGCGACCAAACAAACAAAGCAATCCAAGCGCTTAGAAATCTCAACCGTCCTGTCGAACATTGGGATGATTTGCTTGTTTTGCTCGTCGCACAAAAACTCGATAAATACTCGCGTAAAGCTTGGGAACTCAAGCTCGGCGATACGGTGGAATATCCGCGTTATAATGAGCTCGATCAATTTCTTGAGTCTCGAATTCGCGCTCTCGAGGCGATCGTACCACTTTCTAAAGAAAAGCCATCCTCTACCTCTAAAGGAAAAATTCTTGTGGTCGCATACCGCGTCCCGTCCACCGTTTCGTTCGCATGTCCGTTGTGCAAGGCCAATCATTTATTATACCAATGTTCGACATTTTTAAAGCAAACACCCTCTCAACGTTTCGATTTTATTAAGCAGCGAAAACGATGTTTAAACTATTTTAGTAGTAAGCATTCCGTCAAAGATTGTTCGAATTCGCGCGTATGCCGCCAGTGTAATAAACGTTATCACACGTTATTACATTTCGATAGCTCGACTCCGCCGTGCAAACGGAGTCACCGCCAGCAATAAGCGCAAATGTAAACGAAGTCATGTCGCATTTACTATCGAAAAACCAGTCGCGCCTAATTTCTAATATTTTGCTTGCGACTGCCCGGGTGAGAGTCTATTCGCCTGTTGGACGTTTTATAACTGCACGCGCACTGCTGGATCAAGGTTCCGTTTCGACGTTATTACCGAATCGCTCGCGCAACGTTTACGACTCTCTCTAAAATAGAATCGTTTTCCGATTTTCGTCACCTGCATCAGCGAGATGCATTTTAGTACTTTTATGCGTAGCTGTAGCATAAAAAATTAACAATCACTATGTTTATTTTATTAATGCCTATATATTAAAAAGTTATGCACATTTAAGTTTTCTAACAATTGTATTAATTTTTATTCATAATTCTGATAAAGTGATAACTAGAATTTAAAAAAAATTACTTTAAAAATGATTTATTATAAGTATTAATTATATATGTTAGTGATATAGTTATTAAATATGATTAAATGATGTGATTTAACGTGAATGTGTATTAAATGATAGTTATACACCCACACACACGTACATATATAATAATATGGCTTATATTTTTTGGAACATATATATGTATTATTTAAAAAATAAAAATGTAATTAAATAAATTACATTTATAATCTTTGAGACAAGCATATGACTACTGGCAGGATCAACCAGGGAGCTTCGTGTTCGGTTACTCGCAAGGGAGTAACTCGCGAGCGAGCCCGAAGACTCGTCGCTAGCTCTTTTTCGCGCGCGCGCGCGTTCGATGCCGAAACACCGACGCGCGCGCGACACGCTCGTATGTGCCATTTTATTTGCCGCCGGTCTTGCTCAGCCGGTCGGCGACACTCTGCTGTGTTTAACGCTATTATGTAAAGCGTACGAGAGAACGACGGAGGCGAGAGTAAACCCCCGACGCCGCCGCCTCTCCTCTTCTTCCTCCTCCTCTCCGTTCAAAAATCCACAAGATCAAAATACTCGTGTTCTTATTCTCCCAAATGTTATGATGCGCGGTCTCGAGAGACCGCGCGATTCACCCTGACGCTAGATCGACGATGGCGATGCTTAGACGTCGAGGACTGTTCTGTCTGGTTCGTACGCGTTTAACCGCACACGACCAGCAATAAGATTTCGCTACGGCGTACAAAGCGAGCGGGAAGAAGCAACTCTTCCCGCAAACTCGTATCCGTGGAGTAGATGCTCGGTAAGCGCGACGATTCCGCTGCTGCGTACGAAACGAGAGGGAACCGCGCGGCCAACACACTAGAGGCGTGCGCGCCACATAAGAGCCATTCGGTCTTGCGACACCGACTCGTGGCAATGCTGTGCTCGTAATAAATAAGTGTGCGTTAATTTTGCGCGCGTTCGGCGACGAACGAGAAGAGCCGCACCGTAATCCCCGGCGAAGAGGAATACGAGACGACGCGAGAGTCGAACGTACGTTCTCGCGAGACACGCAACCTCCAAGCATGAGAAGACTTGGCGGCGGCGCGTTCTGCGACGATCGTATATTATTTTATATATTCGTGGTTTCCAAATCAAACATTTTATATAAATGTTCTCTCCGTGTCAGAGTCGCGACTCGACAAAATCCGTTCTCGACCCCGTTCGGGCGATTCTTCGTTTGTCAACGTCGAGAGCGCGACACGTACAATATTAATCTCTCCTACCTCTTATAGTACCCAACCGACCGGCCAAGCGGTCGCGACGGTACGGAGAGCGGTCGAAAACAGCCGGGTGGCGAGGATCGAGAAAGTATTTTCGATCGTCCGGACTGTGATCTTGACGCGCCCGAGCGCAAAGTATCTTTTATAGACCCAACGGCCCGGCAGGCGGTCGGCGAGCACTTTTCCCGAGGCCGTTGCGAGCGCGGGGCCCCGAAAGGCGCTTTCAATCGAGACATTGTCGGGAGAGGAACGATGAAAAGTCTATTGTACGATAAAAAATATCACGTTTAGCCGATGGGAAGTAAAACAACGATAATTAGCATTATTAAGAAGGAACAAACGAAATCCCGGGGACAATAAGGTAAAGCCCCGAGGGTACCTCCGGGCCGGGCGGCCCCCCGGGGCCCGGGGGAAACCCCCTCGGGAACCAGGCCCGACCCGGCGACCCCTCGGGCCCGGGGACCCCCGGGAAACCCCGGCCGCCCGGCGGCACCTCCGGGGGGGCGACCCCTCGGGCCCGGGGAAACACCGGGAACCCGGGCCAAAACGGGGAAAGGAGGGGAAAACCCCCGGGCGGGCGAACCCCGGGAAAAAGGCCCGGGACCGGGGGACACCTCCGGGACGGGGGCACCCCCGGAGACAAATGATTCTCGAAGTCAGACGACCGCGGCGGCCCTCCGGAACACTTAACGACGTTTTTCGGCGCCGAACGAGGAGAGACGTAAAAAGTTTGGACAAAAATTTACTATATTCGGCGTCGCTCGACAGGGGCGCTGTCCGATTACTAACTAAAAACGGTCTCTAAAACCCCGGTCGGGACATATATTTCAAATTTTTAGGATGATACGAAAACACGCAAGCTGCGGTGACCGCGATTACGGTACGGAAAATCGCCGAGCGAAATCACCCCGCCAAAACGGGGAAGGCTGGGAGGGGGGGGGTTTATACGTGGGGCCCCAATAACGGCCGGGGTCAATTTAGGGGAGGGACGGACCCCGGGAGGGGCGAACCCCCGACGACCCCGAATGTTTTTCACCAAGCCCCTCGCCCCCCGGCGGACCTGGGGGGCCCGCGGCGAGAGCGCCGTACGAGGAGAAAATTTTACGATACGGAAATAGTTTGGGAAAAAAGGTTTGACTTTTCGACGCTCGCAGACCGCGCGACACGATTATTACGATTTGCAAATTCCCCGGCTACCACTCGGGGATGCACAATCTTCGAGATTTACGACCGATACGGGACGAATGCAGGGGGGTCCCGATAAGCGAAGCCGGAGTTTTTGCACGAATAAATTTTCCCGATGCGTCCTCATTAATTAATCTATTTAGTCGTTTTAGGGGTACACGCGAGAATGGGGAAAGGCGAAAGTCCGTGCGGCGCTTTGCTTCGCGGCGAGCGAAAATTTTTCCAGGCCCGATGCGGGGGTTCCCTTTGATTAGGGGCGAACCCCGGCGGCCGCGCCGCCCGTAACCAATACGATGGGGTTTGGGTTTTTGGGGGGCCCCTGGGCGGCACGGCCGTCGTAACCCAAGTCCGATGGGGCCCCGGTGCATTCGTTGGCGGGGGACACCCCCGGCGGAAGGGCCCCGCCCGAAAACCCAATCCGATCGCGGGGTGCTTTCGTTGGCGGGCGCACCCCCGGGCCGCACAAGCCGTTTTTTCCAAATTCGTGGGGGCGGTTGCTTTCGGGGGGCGAGCGACAAATTCTTCCAAGTTCGCCGGGCGTTTTGCTTTGCCGGGGCGAGCGGAAATTTTTCCCAAGTCCGTTGCGGGTGTTGTTTTTCCCCGGGCGAGCGAGAAATTCATCCAAGTCCTTCGGGGGTTGTTTGCGGGCGAGCGCAAATTTTTCCAAGTTGCTCGCGGGTGTTTGGGTTTCCCCGGGCGAGCGAGAAATTCTTCCCAGTGTTGGGGTTTGCATGCGGGCGAGCGGAAATTCATCCAAGTCCGTTCGCGGCGGTTGCATTGCCGGCGAGCGAAAAATTCTTCCAAGCCCTTTCCGGGGGCGTGTTGCTTTGGGAAACGAGCGAGAAATTCTTCCAATCCGATCGGGGGCGTTTTGCTTTCGTTGGCAGGCGACACCTCCGGCGGCACGCGCCCCCGTAACCCCAAAGTCCGATCGCGGGGGTGCTTTCGTTGGGGGGGGCGACACCCCGGCCGCACAACCGTTTTTTCCCAAATTCGTCGCGGCGTGTGCTTTCGCCGGGCGAGCACAAATTTTTCCCAATTTCGCTCGCGGCGGTTGTTTTCGCCGGGCGAGGAGAAATTTTCCAAGTCCGTTCGCGGGGTTTGCTTTCCCCGGGCCCGAGGGAAATTCACCCAAGCCCGTTCGCGGCGTTTGTTTCCCCGGGCGAGCGCAAATTTTCCAAGTTCGCTGCGGGTGTTGTTTCCCCGGGGAGCGAAAAAAATTCTCCAAAGTCCGTTCGCGGCTGTTGTTTCGCCGGGCAGCGAGAAATTCATCCAAGCCCTTTCGCGGCGTGTTGTTTTCGCCGGGCGAGCGACAAATTTTTCCAAGCCCTTTCGCGGCTGTTTGCTTTCTTTGGGGGCGAACCCCCGGGGGCAGGGGCCCCCGTACCCAAGCCCCGATCGCGGGGTGTTTCTTTTGGCGGGCGACACCCCCGGCCCCCAAACCCGTTTTTCCAAAGTTCGCTCGCGGCGTTTTGGGCCCCCCCCTTTTTCCGCCCCGGGGGGGGGAGCGAGAAATTTTCCAAGTCCGTTGGGCGTTTTTGTTTCGCCGGGCGAGCGAAAAACCCCATTTCCCCCCCCCAAAAAAAGTCCGTTCGGGCGTGTTGTTTGGGGGGGGGGGCCCCCGGCGGGGCCGGAAATTATCCTTTTCCGTTGGGGGGCCCCGGGGGGTTTTGTTTGCTTTTTCGCCGGGGAGGGAAAAATTCCCCAAAAGTCCGTTGGGGGCGTTGTTTCCCCCTTTCCGCCGGGGGGCGGGCGACGAAATTTTTTCAAGCCCGTTCGCGGGTGTTGCTTTCGCCGGGAGCGAGAAATTCTAAGTCCGTTCGGCGTGTGTTTTCCCCGGCGAGGGGGAGAAATTTTCCAAGCCCGTTCGCGGGTTTTGCTTCGCGGCAGCGAGAAATTCATCCAAGCCCGTTCGCGGTGTTGCTTTCCCGGGCGAAAAACGTTTTGGGGTTGTTTGGGGGGCCCAGAAATTCCCCCAAGCCCCGGGGGGTTTTTCCCCTTTTTTTTTTTGGGCCCCCCCTGATTCAAAGATCGCAGCGTGGTAATGCTTACCGATACAACACCCCGCCAGGTCCCAAAGTCTCTACAGACGTTTCCGAGTTCACATCGAACTTGCGAAAACCCATGATGCCCGAGACGCGTCCCGTCGTAGCGGTGAGATCCCGACGACGGGCGAGGGCCCCGACGGCAAAACCGGGCTCGGCGACGCCGGCCCGGGACCGGCCGCCTAGGTGTCCCCCATTTTTTTGAGCCTTCGATCAGAGACCCCTAGAGATATCATTGCCATTTTCGTAGAGAGGATAGGTTTTAGAGGCTTTCAGGAAATCCCGGATGGTAGTTCGACCCCCGGGCTCGCCCGAGTGCGTGAACCAAAGTCCGAACCTGCTTTTCTTGATGAGCGGGATTACTATCGCAATGATAGTATCAGAGGGTAAAATAACCTGTCTCACGACGGTCTAAACCCAGCTCCGTTCCTTTTGGGGGGTAAACAATCCGACGCTGACGATTCTGTCGAAATTTATAGGAAGAGCCGAACGGGGAAAAAAAGCGACTCGCTATGAAGTTTGGCCCCCAAAAAGCCGTTTTTTTTTTTTTTCTGTGGTAAATTTTCGCCCCTCTTGCTAAAAAATCTTAAGCCAAAAGGACGATAGCCGTGCTTTCGAGTTCTATGCGAAAGAAATGGATCAACCCGCTTTTTCCCCTTTTTGTTTTACGCGAGGTTTTGTCCTCGTGGCGGCCTTAGGAACCCCCGCTTTTATTTTTTGACAGATGTACCGCCCAGTCAAACCCCCCCTGGCAGTGCCTCGAAGGATACGCGGGATTTAAAAAAGGCGATCGGGAGGCCTACGCCACTGTGCCGTTTGGCTTAAACACCGTGACCCCCGGGGGCGCAAAGCCCTGGGGGCACGCGCCCCCCAACGAGAAGAAAGAAAACGATAAAGTAGTGGTTTTTTACCGGCGATTTTTGCCATCCCATTTAGAAACCCCTTATTTTCCCCTTACAGTGCCGTAGAGTCAAGTAAAAGGGGTTTTTTTCTTTTTCCCCGCAAATTTTCCAAACCCTTTCCCTTGGCAGGGTTTCGCTAGCGTAGTGGGGGAAATTTTTTGAAAGAGCTGTTGTCCAAAAGCAACAGTCGGCTGCCTGCCCCTACGGGCTACGCCACAACTGTCCCCCCCCTCCCACGAAACCGCCCCCGGAAAGGCAGTAGAAAAAAAAAAAAAAAAAAACAAAAAAAAAAACCCCCCGGGGGGGGAGCAGGATGGACAGTTAGGCGCGAGCGAGCCTCCTGCCCTCCCCGATTTACCCCCTAGGGACCACACTTTTCGCCCTTTGGGCACGGTAGCGGTTTTTGGCGGTACGGGCCGCACCGCCGCCGGAAAGGGGGGCCCCGAAGAGGCCGTCCCTTTTTTGGCCCGGCCCGGACCCAAAGCTCAACCCCGTTTGGGGGGGTTTTGGAAGGGAGGGAAGGAGACTTTAGTTTAGGGAGGGGGCCGCCTTTTTCAAGCTAATTATAAAAAAGGAGGGGCCCCCGGGGGAGAGCGGTTGTTCGAGAAGATTACGGGCCGCTTCCACTACTTGAGCCTCCCACAAGCTCCGTTGGGGGGTTCCGTGAAGACACTTTTTCATCAGCCCTCGAATCCTTAACCAAAGGGTCTCCGGGAATAAGACGAAAGGGCGGGAAAGACCCCCTGGACTGACAGAGGAATTGAGCCACTTCCCGGGACCCCATTTTTCGATTTGGAACCCAATACGCAAAGCGGGTCTTTTCGCCCAAAGCCGGACACTCCAGAAGGGAAAGGGTGTTGTGTCCTCCCGACCAAAAGTAGGAACGCGGCACCCTCACGAGCCCCGTTTGGAAAAACGCGTCGGAAATTTTTCCGGTTTTCCGGGAGAAACCCGCGTGACAGTGGTCGGTTTGGGGAAAGATTTTTGGACTCTGTCCATATCTTTTCGAAGAAGGCGAACGTGGTAGCCCCCTTTTTTGATGAGTTCCACCTGCCCCAGTTTATCGCCCTTTTCCTGAATTTGTTTAAAAACATCCCTTTTTCTGTACCCCCGGGTATTTTATGCTTCCCATCTTCGGTTTGTCCCTTAGGTCTATATCGCGTGTATTCCATCAATATTCCGCGGCTCGCTCCGGCAACGACGCACAAAGACCGAAGGACGCGGTTCTAAGCCCTTTTCTACAGAAAAGAGGGGTTTCCTCGGGGGGGATCTAAGGACTCGGATGCCTGCTTTGGGGCATAGGTCCCCCAACCTGCCCGGGGTATGTAATTTTCGGTCGACATCCTGATAAATTTTTCTTTGGTCGCGTGATAATCCCCCTTTGGGTCTCGCCAAAAAGCCCGAATTTCCGGGGTAGTAGCTCAATGCTGCTACTTATCTTTCGGGAGGCGTGTGCACCCCGAGTCCCAACCCCAAGTGGGCCTCCCGGTATCTTACCCCGCTTTAAAATTTTTACTCGCGTTTTTAAATTTTAAGGTTTGGGGGCCCCGCTAACGAAGCTGCGGTTTTCCCTTTTGTTTTCGTTTCCATCCCGGTCGATTTCCCTCCGGTCCGATTGGTTCCGTGTACCGTTTGTTTTTAAGGACGTGGCTTCGGTCTTTTGTTTCGAGACCTGGAGTTGCGAACTCGCACCATTTGTTATTTGGTTCGCCGCGCGTTGCCCTTTACCTTATTCTCTACGCAGTTTCCCCTTATTTCGACGGCGAGATCATCCGCGGATGCCACGATTCTATTTTTTCCCCTTCCGCCGTCGCCGAAAGCCTCAAAAATTGGTTCCAGCAGGCCGGACCGAGGGGGGCCCGCGGGCACCCCCCCGCGCCCCCCTTGGAGCCTCTACCGAGCCTTCGCGAGCTTTTCTATCGATTTTTGAAATAACTTCGGGTTATTGAATAGTTTGCGGGGAGTCCCGGGCTTTAGCGGTCTAAGACCCAAAGGCCACCCGACGTTGTCGAACGCGCCCGTTTCGAAAAATAACGCGACGGCGTATCACCCTAGAGTCCTTACCAATCTTCGCAACTCGACTATCGCGTCCTCCGTCGATTTTCCCCCGAAAAGCGAATGCGATCCGAAATTCTACCCGGCGCCAGCGCGCTCCCCTTTGGCGTCCTTTAATTTAATTTTTTGAAAAATTTACCACCCCAGAGAGGAGACAAAATTTGGGTTTTAGGATTTCGGGTCCCCTTTGTCCTTTTCCCCTCCTTCAGAGGCCCGAACGAGCCAAAACTTCAGGCGGAGGGAAAGACGCCCCCCCTTAGGACCCGTTTTAAAAGTTTGTGACTGGCCGGGGGTCACTTTTAACATGTTTAATACGCTAACTTCCCCGAGGTGGTTCCCGGGCTTTATTGTTTTTGAGGTTTTGCTATTTTTCGTTTTTACCACCGTGAAAGGGAGGCTCCGGTGTCTAGGGGGGGGTACGTTTGCCGTAATACGCTTTTTTCCCGGTTATCGCTGCAACTCCCCCCTCCTCGGGGACGTTACTTTTAAAAAACAGTTGGTGTTTTTTAGGTCATGGTTGAAGATTCGCCAGCCCGAGGGTGAGCACTCTTTTTACTCGGGTTTCTCCGTGTTTTTAAAACGGCCCCCAGGTTCTAAATTTTCCCGAGATGTTAGAATTCCCGCCAACTATCGATCTTTTCCCTTTTTTTATTTTGCCATACAGCCGAAAAAGAGGGACTCCGACGTTTTTTTTCCACGTATGAGGGCTGGCCCTGTTTTCTCAGGGAGTTCCCAACCCGTATAGCCTTTCTTTGGGGTTTTTAGTCCCCCGTCCACCCAAGGTTGGGCTTCTAAAAAATCCTTTTTTTGGATTTGGGGCCCTTTCATGCCTCGCAAGGAAAGCGAGTTTTCGGGCCCTTTTCCCTATTCCCCCGCACCCCAATCGAGCGCCTCCAGCAGGACCTTTTAAAAATAGCGAGGTCCGGAAAAGTTCCCCCGTCGGCCCCACGGGGTCGAAACCCCATGTTCGCGGGGGCCCCCCCCGGGGTCCCCCCCTTCGGCATTGGCCGATGTCGATGGAGTTTGGGGCGCGGTGTCCAATTGTCCCCTACCCTTCATTTTTTTTTCCCTATGAACCGGGTCATGGAGGGCGAGCCAAAGGGACTCGATATATGATAACCTCTTGCCGTCCAAAAAAGGGGGGTTTTGGCCCGCATGTTGACCCCCTCTATGCCAGAGCCCGGAGAGGGCTTCGACTTTGCACCTCTTCTCCCCCTCCTGGGCCCCACAGGGCGATCGGGATTGGCTCTATGCAACTATCAATCTTTCCCCTAGGAATGAAACACCATTTCGAGGGGCCCGAGGTGTTCTCTATTTTTCGCGTACTGAAAGTGCCGAAGCCCCCAAAAGAGGAGAAGCCAGGGCTTGCACTTTTGCACGACACAATGAGCTGTGCTAAACGCGAGAAAACAACAGCGGAATTTAGAGTTCAGGTGCCCCGGGCCCCCGGGGCTGTGAAGACGGGGGCCATCTATTTCCCAACCCTAGCCCAAGAAAGGGGACCCGGTCCGTTCCTGACAATGGTTTGCATTAAAAGATGTCGTCCCCTTTCGAGACGAGGCGCCCTTCCGTGACTTTAGCCGAAGTCTCATGTTCAGCGGGTCCACCCCGTGGGCGCCCGTGAGAAATTCCCTGAAGTAGAAAAAGGGATTGCCGCTTTGGGGGCCCGGCTCGATCCCATAGTTTTTGAGGTGGGGGGGGGGTTTTAGGGGGGTTTGCGGAGCTAATTTTACGTTTTTCGGCGTGGTGCGGGAAATAATCACGGGTAATGCGGTGCTAATCCCCGCTTTTTCGTGGTTTTTTTCCCCCCCGGTTTTCTTATATCTACGTTTGGTTAGCCGGTTTATAAAGGCCTGGGCTTTTTCGCGGTTTGGGCTCGCATCAGCTAGTTCAACCGGAAGCACGAAGGCGCAGTACATGTGTTCCTGGGTACTGTCCCCCCCGAAAGGAAGCGAGCCAGGCGGGCCCCCCACCAAAAAAAGAAATATATTTTTTTCCCCCGAGTGCGGGGGAAGAGGGGGGAGGGCGAGCCCAACCCCCCAACCCCCCCCCCAAAACCTAAGACCCGGGAGGGGGGGCAGATATCCCCGGGGGACCCTTGCGGCCGGTTTACCGCTACGCGCCATTCATGCCTCGGCACGGACCTAACACCAAATTAAGCGGCGCCCTTTTAGGAAACCCCTACCCATTATCGGTTTCCCCAAGCGACGAAGAACGAACAAAGTAAAGCGAAAAGAAAAAACCGGAGCAAAGCGAGGGGGTCCCATGATGATTTCTGAAAGAAAAGAGGGCCTGGTCCCCCGCCCCGGGAAAAAAAGGGAGGCGGGGGCCCATAGGGAGAAGAGAGGGGAAAAAAACCGGCGAGGGAGGCGAGGGCGGAAATGTGAGGGTTCCGAGAAGGGAAAATTGGGTTGGTGGGGGTTGGATAGATAGGTACGGGGAGCGCACTCGTGCCCCCCCAGCATCCCGTCCTCGGTGGGAGGAAGTTTCGTGGGAGGAAACCCCGAGTGGGGAAAAACGATATGTGCGCGGTTTTGGTGAGCCATTTGGTAGTGAGCCGAAAACGTTTTGCAGGGGGCCGTGGTAGGCCTTTTAGATGGAAGGACTGAAAAATTTTAAGCTCTTCTTTCGCCGCGGCGTGTTTTTTCTTTTTAAAGTGGGGAGCTTTTTTGGGTTCCCGCACACTAATTTTAACGCTTGTGGACACTGTGGAAAAGGTGGGCCGGAGGGTCCCGCCCCAAATTCCTTTAATCCTTGCTTTTTTGTCCCCAGGGCCCCAAAACCCTGGCATTTTACGTTTTCTGTAGTCTCAACACGCATGCGGCCCCAGAAAAGCGAACCGAAACAAAAAGGGGCAGTGCCCCAGGGCGTGCTGCTTTTCAATCCGATTGGGTTCAACGGGTCCTTTTAAAGGGGTGTTGCCTTTAGCCCTTTTGAAAACCCCCCACGGGCCAGCCCATGAGGTGACCCAGGGACCCCGGGCCAAATGAGGGGGTGTTCTTTTCAATTTTGGTTGGGTTTAACGGGTTTAAGGGTGTTTTCTTTTGCCCTTTTTGGACCCAAAAAGCGTGGCAGCTCGGAGTCGCACCCGGGGCCCCCAGGGGGGGAGCGCCCCGCGGCGTGTTGCTTTTCAGTCTTGCGTGGGTTTATCTGGGTCCTTAAGGCGTTTGTTTAGCCCCTTTTTAAACCCACCGCGGGCCAGCCTCGGGGTTGCACCGGGGGACCCAAGGGCCCAGTCGCCCGTATGCTTTTCCGGATGCTTTGTGACTTCCAACGCGCCTGCCTGACTTCCCTTTGTCCTGGGGCCGGGGCCCCTGCCCCTGGGACCGGGGGCCCTTTTTCCCTCAGTCGGGTGACTGCCCCCCGGACAACTCCCGGCGAAACCCCCCGGTTGCCGAAGCCGCAAAAGAAAAAAACACGAGGTTCTTTGAGTTCCACGCATTTCCCATCCACGAGCCGGTTTCCCCCCACAAAAGTTTGCGGCGTCCGTTTGGGACCCGTTTCGCCCCCCGCCCCGACACTCGACAGACCCGGATGCGCGCCTGGGACAACCGTATTCGAGGTCCCCGAGTTTGAAGGGGAAACGGCGGGCTCCGGGGGAACATTGGGGCCAAATCAGGAACCGGGTTTTTTGGGGTATGGTTGTTTTCCCATTTTGCGTTTTTTATTTCCCAGACGTTTTTTCCAGAGTTTGTGGTCATCAGTCATTCCAGTTTCACTTTTTTTTTAAATTCCCCTTTGATCCTCGAACCCCAGCCCCGGCCCGGCTCTGGTGCGAAAAAAAAGAAAGGGGGAGCCCCCCTACTACACACTAGGTGTGCGCGCAATAGAGCCATTCGGTTTTGCGCTCCGATCGTGGAATGGTGTAGTAAATGATAGGGACACACCCCACACATTTTATACTCATACTTTGGGGCCCGAGTTTTTTCCTCATTCCGCATTTCCTCATCAGTTAATTTTATTTCACTAATGAATGTGCAATGTTATACATACATACTTTATTTTTTTTATTTAATATTTAGTTTTTTTTTTAATCTTTTTTTAATTATTTCTTTTATCATCTTCACCACATTTTTTCATCCGAGCCTTTTTCCCGTTCAGTAAATTGAACTTTCCCCGTCCAAACCCGTGGAGGGGCTACTGTTTGCTTTCCGAGAAATTTTTTCTTTTTTAAAAATTTCTACAGCAAAGTTGCAGAATCCTTTGTAGAAATTTTTATCTTTAAGTACCTTCCATTTTTCCTGTTTTGGGTTTTCTAGTATTTTTTCTGGGGTTTTATTGGTATAAACGGCACTGAAAAAAATGTGCTAAATATTTTTATTCATTCGGACATTAGGGCATTGGGCGATCAACACATTTTCTTTCAAACAAAGTTGTTTATGGCCGATCCTTTATTATGCCGCATGCTTTTTTTGGTTAAACTTTTAAATTTTTCGGAAAAATAACATCTCCTATAAATTTGACGTGGCCTACCATGGTGTTTTGTTCCTCTTTTTTCCATGATAAAAGTCCCAATTTTAGTTCTTTTTTCCTCTTTTAGATTTTCTCCGAAGGTCTTTAGGATTAAATGGAAGTTTTCCTCAACCCGTTTTTTTTTCTAGCCTTTGTTTTTCAACGCTTTTTGTATTATTTTAGTTTTTAGGCTACATCCCTAAGACCGCATTGCTCGGGGGAGGACTTTGCCTGCCGCGACTAGGCCCCCAGTATTTTTTCTGAATGAAATTTAAGCTTTTCTATATGTGAATGAAAGTTCTTCCAAACCAACAATAGCTCCCTAAAAAAAAAAGGACTACAAGCATTTTTAGGCAAGGTACACGCTTTCCGTTTTTAACCCCCCTCATCTTGATACTTTTCTCAAAATTCCCGATAGGCCATTTTTTATTTTAGGTGTGACAGTGGCATGAAGCTCAGCTTTCTTCTAAATAAATTCCCAGTATTTTATTCATTTTAAAATTTTTTCTTTTTTCAAAATTTTTTTTGGATTTTTCCGTAAAACCTTAACAATAAGCTTTAGTTTTTCAATAGCAATCGCAATTTGTATTCCACGCACCAATACAGTAATTTTTTATTGCTTTTCCTGCCTTTTTTCAATTTTAGCTCTACTATCTTCACATAAATTAAGCCAGTCATCCCCGTACGCAGGATATACCTTTTTTGTTTCAAAGATCGCTGTTTCAGAATTCATCCCGGGCCAGTTCCCAAGCCCAAGGACCCAGAAGACCCTTGGACAGCCTTGGTTTTCCCTTTGGTTTTTAATTTCCTGGGTCAAAAATATTTTCTTTTTTTAAAGTATGTTTTATAATACCCCAATAACGGGAAAGAACATTGAGCCTTCGGACCTTTTCAAGAGCCCGGGCCCCCCAAATTTCAAAAGCCCAGCGATATCGAAAAAGGACCGATACCACATATTTTGTTCACTGCTTTTGATCAAGGAT